>NC_069501.1:990136752-990414252 GCF_027579735.1 Bombina bombina
TGATGGCAGAGGAGAGGACTGATGCTCTAGACACGGAATCGAAAATCTTTGATTTCCTAGCATCTGAACACATAGAACAAGTGGCATTTTACAAAGCCTCTTGTTCCATTCTGACTCACAATACATCAAATTATCAAATAAAAACTTATTTTTTTAGTAAAAAATTAAAATTGAAGAAAACGTACTGTCCCTTTAAATTTTAAAGCGTAACTTTTTTACTGTAGTCTGCAGAGTGAATAAATTAACTAAATAACAATAATAGATCACCTCTACACCTCAGCTTCTTTGCTGAAGTGCCTACCTGACCTGCTACAGCGGAGCTTTAACAATTTCCCACAAGACAAACGATCCGGAACTCAGCAGAAGATGAAGGGAGCCGTTCTCCAGTCCTAGAAATGCATGCGTTTCTAGACAGACCCTGTGGAATCTCTTCCTCCGTACTCGGAAGTGCAATAAAAGTGGAGTGCAACACAGATTGCCGCCTCACATAGCTCCGCCCATCGTAGGCGTCCCCAAACAATCTCCCGGTCGGCATATTCTAAAAGTTTAACCACCGGGAGAAGTTAACCACCTGAGCCAAAACATCTCCTCAGCCCCAGTGCCTGCATAAAAAGGCTGTCTAATAAGTCCTCTCCAGTATAGGAGAGTTTAAGTGTCCCATTTATAAATAAAATGCCCTCACTCTTAGCCCTTTATAATGCTTTGAAATAAAGTGCCCACTTCTTTCTTTCTGAGTGTTCTTCTTTCTTCCCGCAGAAATAATAAAGTCAGCACTTACCTCACAAATCTGCCCGACAGCAAGGCAGCTCACCCCGTTTGAGAGGTCCTCTCCCTCACATAGACCTGTGGAAAGAAATAAAGACTGAGTAATTCACTCAGGCTTTCAGAATTAGGGCAGCATAAATTACATGGGAGGCACAGTGAGAATTATGTCCCACAAGTTCCCATTGCTCTAAAGCCACCACTGCCATACTGAATAGACTGATGTGGACTATGGCTACACCCTAGGACAAAGCAGCACAATCTTGCACTACTTAGAAAAGATTCTTCAAGCAAGATTTTTTTTTTTTTTTTTTTAACACCTAACTTTACCACTTCCTTGCTCTAACATAGTCAAAGAGAATGACTGGGGTGGGAGTGAAGGGAGGCGATATTTAACAGCTTTGCTGTGGTGCTCGTTGCCGCCTCCTGCTGGGTAGGAGTGATATATCCCATTAGTAATTAGATGATACGTGGAGTCATCGTGTCATTAGAAAGAAACAAAATTTATGCTTACATGATAAATTTCTTTCCAGGCATGGAGATTCCACGGCTTTATTCCAATTACTAGTGGGATATTCAACTCCTGGCCAGCAGGAGGCGGCAAAGAGCACCCCAGCAAACCTGTTAAGTGTAACTTCCCTTACCCAAAATCCCCAGTCATTTAGCAGAAGGAAAATGGAAAAAGAAGAAACAAAAAAGGTATAGAGGTGCCTGAGGTTTACTCAAAAAAAATGCCCGGAAAGAAAGAAATTTATCAGGTAAACATAAATTTTGTTTTCTTTCCTACGGCATGGAGAGTCCACGACTTCATTCCAATTACTAGTGGGAACCAATACCCAAGCTAGAGGACACATAATGAAAGGGGAGGGAGAACAAGGTAGGAGGACCTAAACAAAAAGGCACCATCGCTTGAAGAACCTCAGCCGAGGCAAAAGTATAACATTTGCAGAATTTGGAAAAAGTATGCAAAGAGGACCATATTGCCGCCTTGCAAATCTGTTCCACAGAAGCTTCATAATACTTCTTTAACCAGAGGGAAAGGGTAGTAGAAGTGGTCTTCTGACCTATACGCTTGCCAGTGAAAACCACAAAAAGGGCAGAACATTGCCGAAAATCTTTAGTTGCTTGGAGGTCAAATTTTAGAGCATGCACAACATCCAGGTAATGCAGCAAACGTTCTTTCTGAGAAGAAGGATTAGGACAAAAAGAAGGAACAACAATTTCCTGATTAATGTTTCGAACCGACACAACCTTAGGGAGAAAACCCAACTTAGCATGAAGGACCGCCTTATCTGCATGAAAAATAAGGTACAGGGAAATCACACTGCAGAGCTGAAAGCTCAGACACTCTGCAAGCAGAATAGCAAAAAGAAACAAAACCTTCCAAGATAACAACTTAATATCAACAGAATGCATCGGCTCAAACTGAGCCTGCTGCAAAACTTTAAGAACAAGGTTAAGATTCCAAAGAGGAGCGACAGTTTTAAACACAGGCCTGATTCTGACCAGGGCCTGAACATCTGGCAAATCAGCCAGGCGTTTGTGCAAAAGAATAGACAGTGCAGATATCTGACCCTTCAGAGTACTGACTGACAACCCTTTCTCACGACCATTCTGAAGAAAAGATAAAATATGGGGAATCCTCACCCAGCTCCAGGAGAAAACCTTAGATTTGCACCAATAAAAGGTATTTACACCATACCTTATGGTAAACCCTGCGAGTAACAGGTTTACGAGCCTGAAGCATGGTATCAATGACCACATCTAGACAAAACTAGGCGTTCAATCTTAAAGCAGTCAGCTTCAGAAAATCCAGGTTTGGATGAAAGAATGGACCTTGAATTAGGTCTTTCCTCAGAGGTAACCTCCATGGTGGAAGAGATGACATCCTCTACAGATCTGCGAATCATATCCTGCAAGGCAATGCCGGAGCTATTAGAATTACAGATGCTCTCTCTTGTTTGATACGAGCAATGACTCGTGGAAGAAGAGCAAACGGAGGAAACAGGTATGCCAGAGAGAAGATCCAAGGAACTGCTAGAGCGTCTATCAGAGCGGCCTGAGGATCTCTTGACCTTGAACCGTACTTTGGAAGCTTGGCATTTTGACGAGACCCCATCAGATCCAACTCCGGAACCCCCCCACCCGACTTATCCTTGAAAGCCCAGTCCCTGAGGTGAAAAAAGTCTGTCTGCTCAGAAAATCCACCTCCCAATTGTCCACTCGTGGAATGTGGATGGCAGATAGACAATCTTGAGCTTCCACCCACTGCAGAACGCGAGTCACCTCATTCATGGCCAAAGAACTCCAAGTTCCTCCCTGAGGTGATGTTGTCCGACTAGAATCGGATAAACCGGACTAAAGATAATCGAGACCAAGTTGTCAAGGCATTGAAGATTTCTCTCAACTTCAACATGTTTATGGGAACAGAAAACTCCTCCTGAGTCCACAGGCCCTGAGCTTTTAGAGAGCCCCAAACTGCTCCCCAGCCTAACAGGCTGGCGTCCGTAGTCACATTCTCCCAGGAAGGTCTCAGGAAGCAAGTGCCCCAAGACAGATGTTCCTGTGAAATCCATCATGAGAGAGAGTCTTGGGGATCCAGATCTATCCTCTGTGATAAATCGCAATGGTCTCTGTTCCATTGACTGAGAATGTATAGTTGCAGTGGTCTCAGATGGAACCGAGCAAAAGAAATGATGTCCATGGAAGCAACCATCAGACCAATCACCTCCATGCATTGAGCCACTGATGGATGAATAGCAGACTGGAGAGAAGGCACGAAGAAAGAAGTTTGGATTTTCTGACATCCGTCAGGAAAATCTTCATGGACAGGGAATCTATGATTGTCCCTAAGAAACACACCCTTGTAGCTGGAACAAGGGAACTCTTTTCCAGATTTACTTTCCATCCGTAGGAACGTAGAAAAGACAACATCTCTGTATGAGATTTTGCTTGTTGAAAAGATGGCACCTGAACCAAGATGTCGTCTAGGTAAGGCACCACCGCAATTCCCTGAGATCTGACCACCTCCAAAAGGGCCCCCAGAACCTTTGTGAATATTCTGTGAGAAACGGAAAAACAACAAACTGGAAATGCTTGTCCAAAAAACAGAATTTATGTTTACCTGATAAATTACTTTCTCCAACGGTGTGTCCGGTCCACGGCGTCATCCTTACTTGTGGGATATTCTCTTCCCCAACAGGAAATGGCAAAGAGCCCAGCAAAGCTGGTCACATGATCCCTCCTAGGCTCCGCCTTCCCCAGTCATTCGACCGACGTAAAGGAGGAATATTTGCATAGGAGAAATCATATGATACCGTGGTGACTGTAGTTAAAGAAAATAAATTATCAGACCTGATTAAAAAACCAGGGCGGGCCGTGGACCGGACACACCGTTGGAGAAAGCAATTTATCAGGTAAACATAAATTCTGTTTTCTCCAACATAGGTGTGTCCGGTCCACGGCGTCATCCTTACTTGTGGGAACCAATACCAAAGCTTTAGGACACGGATGAAGGGAGGGAGCAAATCAGGTCACCTAGATGGAAGGCACCACGGCTTGCAAAACCTCCCAAAAATAGCCTCAGAAGAAGCAAAAGTATCAAATTTGTAAAATTTAGTAAAAGTGTGCAGTGAAGACCAAGTCGCTGCCTTACATATCTGATCAACAGAAGCCTCGTTCTTGAAGGCCCATGTGGAAGCCACAGCCCTAGTGGAATGAGCTGTGATTCTTTCAGGAGGCTGCCGTCCGGCAGTCTCGTAAGCCAATCTGATGATGCTTTTAATCCAAAAAGAGAGAGAGGTAGAAGTTGCTTTTTGACCTCTCCTTTTACCAGAATAAACAACAAACAAGGAAGATGTTTGTCTAAAATCCTTTGTAGCATCTAAATAGAATTTTAGAGCACGAACTACATCCAAATTGTGCAACAAACGTTCCTTCTTTGAAACTGGATTCGGACACAAAGAAGGCACGACTATCTCCTGGTTAATGTTTTTGTTAGAAACAACTTTCGGAAGAAAACCAGGTTTAGTACGCAAAACCACCTTATCTGCATGGAACACCAGATAAGGAGGAGAACACTGCAGAGCAGATAATTCTGAAACTCTTCTAGCAGAAGAAATTGCAACCAAAAACAAAACTTTCCAAGATAACTTAATATCAACGGAATGTAAGGGTTCAAACGGAACCCCCTGAAGAACTGAAAGAACTAAATTGAGACTCCAAGGAGGAGTCAAAGGTTTGTAAACAGGCTTGATTCTAACCAGAGCCTGAACAAAGGCTTGAACATCTGGCACAGCTGCCAGCTTTTTGTGAAGTAACACAGACAAGGCAGAAATCTGTCCCTTCAAAGAACTTGCAGATAATCCTTTCTCCAAACCTTCTTGAAGAAAGGATAGAATCTTAGGAATTTTTACCTTGTCCCAAGGGAATCCTTTAGATTCACACCAACAGATATATTTTTTCCATATTTTGTGGTAGATTTTTCTAGTTACAGGCTTTCTGGCCTGAACAAGAGTATCAATGACAGAATCTGAGAACCCTCGCTTTGATAAGATCAAGCGTTCAATCTCCAAGCAGTCAGTTGGAGTGAGACCAGATTCGGATGTTCGAACGGACCTTGAACAAGAAGGTCTCGTCTCAAAGGTAGCTTCCATGGTGGAGCCGATGACATATTCACCAGGTCTGCATACCAAGTCCTGCGTGGCCACGCAGGAGCTATCAAGATCACTGATGCCCTCTCCTGATTGATCCTGGCTACCAGCCTGGGGATGAGAGGAAACGGCGGGAATACATAAGCTAGTTTGAAGGTCCAAGGTGCTACTAGTGCATCTACTAGAGTCGCCTTGGGATCCCTGGATCTGGACCCGTAGCAAGGAACCTTGAAGTTCTGACGAGAGGCCATCAGATCCATGTCTGGAATGCCCCACAATTGAGTAATTTGGGCAAAGATTTCCGGATGGAGTTCCCACTCCCCCGGATGAAATGTCTGACGACTCAGAAAATCCGCTTCCCAATTTTCCACTCCTGGGATGTGGATTGCAGACAAGTGGCAGGAGTGAGTCTCCGCCCATTGAATGATTTTGGTCACTTCTTCCATCGCCAGTGAACTCCTTGTTCCCCCCTGATGGTTGATGTACGCAACAGTCGTCATGTTGTCTGATTGAAACCGTATGAACTTGGCCTTTGCTAGCTGAGGCCAAGCCTTGAGAGCATTGAATATCGCTCTCAGTTCCAAAATATTTATCGGGAGAAGAGATTCTTCCCGAGACCAAAGACCCTGAGCTTTCAGGGGTCCCCAGACCGCGCCCCAGCCCACCAGACTGGCGTCGGTCGTGACAATGACCCACTCTGGTCTGCGGAAGCTCATCCCCTGTGACAGGTTGTCCAGGGACAGCCACCAACGGAGTGAATCTCTGGTCCTCTGATCTACTTGTATCGTCGGAGACAAGTCTGTATAGTCCCCATTCCACTGACTGAGCATGCACAGTTGTAATGGTCTTAGATGAATTCGCGCAAAAGGAACTATGTCCATTGCCGCTACCATCAAACCTATTACTTCCATGCACTGCGCTATGGAAGGAAGAGGAACAGAATGAAGTATTTGACAAGAGTTTAGAAGTTTTGATTTTCTGGCCTCTGTCAGAAAAATCCTCATTTCTAAGGAGTCTATTATTGTTCCCAAGAAGGGAACCCTTGTTGACGGAGATAGAGAACTTTTTTTCTACGTTCACTTTCCACCCGTGAGATCTGAGAAAGGCCAGGACAATGTCCGTGTGAGCCTTTGCTTGTGGAAGGGACGACGCTTGAATCAGTATGTCGTCCAAGTAAGGTACTACTGCAATGCCCCTTGGTCTTAGCACCGCTAGAAGGGACCCTAGTACCTTTGTGAAAATTCTTGGAGCAGTGGCTAATCCGAACGGAAGTGCCACAAACTGGTAATGCTTGTCCAGAAATGCGAACCATAGGAACCGATGATGTTCCTTGTGGATAGGAATATGTAGATACGCATCCTTTAAATCCACCGTGGTCATGAATTGACCTTCCTGGATGGAAGGAAGAATTGTTCGAATGGTTTCCATTTTGAACGATGGAACCTTGAGAAACTTGTTTAGGATCTTGAGATCTAAGATTGGTCTGAATGTTCCCTCTTTTTTGGGAACTACGAACAGATTGGAGTAGAACCCCATCCCTTGTTCTCCTAATGGAACAGGATGAATCACTCCCATTTTTAACAGGTCTTCTACACAATGTAAGAATGCCTGTTTTTTTATGTGGTCTGAAGACAATTGAGACCTGTGGAACCTCCCCCTTGGGGGAAGCCCCTTGAATTCCAGAAGATAACCTTGGGAGACTATTTCTAGCGCCCAAGGATCCAGAACATCTCTTGCCCAAGCCTGAGCGAAGAGAGAGAGTCTGCCCCCCACCAGATCCGGTCCCGGATCGGGGGCCAACATCTCATGCTGTCTTGGTAGCAGTGGCAGGTTTCTTGGCCTGCTTACCTTTGTTCCAGCCTTGCATTGGCCTCCAGGCTGGCTTGGCTTGAGAAGTATTACCCTCTTGCTTAGAGGACGTAGCACTTGGGGCTGGTCCGTTTCTGCGAAAGGGACGAAAATTAGGTTTATTTTTGGCCTTGAAAGACCTATCCTGAGGAAGGGCGTGGCCCTTGCCCCCAGTGATATCAGAAATAATCTCTTTCAAGTCAGGGCCAAACAGCGTTTTCCCCTTGAAAGGAATGTTAAGCAATTTGTTCTTGGAAGACGCATGAAGGAATTGATCAAAATTCACCAAAATTTCACCACAGTGTCTTAAAGCCTTAAAAGTATTGCACACCAAATTTGAAAGCTTTAACCCTTAAAATAACGGAACCGGAGCCGTTTTTATATTTAACCCCTTTACAGTCCCTGGTATCTGCTTTGCTGAGACCCAACCAAGCCCAAAGGGGAATACGATACCAAATGACGCCTTCAGAAAGTCTTTTCTATGTATCAGAGCTCCTCACACATGCATCTGCATGTCATGCTTCCCAAAAACAAGTGCGCAATAGAGGCGCGAAAATGAGGCTCTGCCTATGATTAGGGAAAGCCCCTAGAGAATAAGGTGTCCAATACAGTGCCTGCCGGTTATTTTACATAATTCCCAAGAATAAAATAATTCCTCAAAGCTATGAAGTATAAAATATGCTTATATATCAATCGTTTTAGCCCAGAAAATGTCTACAGTCTTAAAAGCCCTTGTGAAGCCCTTTTTTTCTTTATGTAATAAAAATGGCTTACCGGATCCCATAGGGAAAATGACAGCTTCCAGCATTACATCGTCTTGTTAGAAATGTGTCATACCTCAAGCAGCAAAAGTCTGCTCACTGTTTCCCCCAACTGAAGTTAATTCCTCTCAACAGTCCTGTGTGGAAACAGCCATCAATTTTAGTAACGGTTGCTAAAATCATTTTCCTCTTACAAACAGAAATCTTCATCTCTTTTCTGTTTCAGAGTAAATAGTACATACCAGCACTATTTTAAAATAACAAACTCTTGATTGAATAATAAAAACTACAGTTAAACACTAAAAAACTCTAAGCCATATCCGTGGAGATGTTGCCTGTACAACGGCAAAGAGAATGACTGGGGAAGGCGGAGCCTAGGAGGGATCATGTGACCAGCTTTGCTGGGCTCTTTGCCATTTCCTGTTGGGGAAGAGAATATCCCACAAGTAAGGATGACGCCGTGGACCGGACACACCTATGTTGGAGAAAGGCAAATTTCAGAAACTGGTGATGATCCCTGTGAATGGGAACATGAAGATATGCATCCTTCAGGTCTATGGTCGTCAAACTAACCTTCCTGAACCAATGGAAGGAACCGAACCCTTAGGAATTTGTTGAGGCACTTTAGGTCTAGGATGGGACGGAAAGTTCCCTCCTTTTTGGGAACCACAAATAGATTTGAATAGAATCCTCTACCCTGTTCCTCTACTGGAACAATTACTCCCAGGGAGGATAGGTCTTCTATGCAGTTTAAGAAGGCTTCCCTCTTTACCTGGTTTGTGGATAGTTTTGAAAGGAGAAATCTGCCCCTTGGATGGCAAGACTTGAATCCTATTCTGTAACCCTGGGATACTATGTCCACAGCCCACGGATCTGGGACATCACGTATCCAAGCTTGCTGAAAGAGAGAAAGCCTGCCCCCCACTTGATCCAAAATTGGATTGGGGCGGACCCTTCATGCCGATTTAGAATCGGTGGAAGGCTTCTTGTTTTGCTTCCCCTTATTCCATGGCTGACTGGACTTCCATGAGGTCTTCGATTGCTCTGGTTTGGAAGAAGAGGAGGAAGACTTCTGTCCTTTAAAAAGTTACGAAAGCGAAAATTTTTATTCTGGCGACCCTTAGGTCTATTCTTCTTGTCCTGAGGTAGGAAAGATCCTTTTCCTCCCGTAATTTCGGAAATGAATTCCACAAGATCAGGACCAAATAAAGGTTTTACCTTTATAAGGTAAAGACAAAAGCTTGGCCTTTGAAGTCACAACAGCTGACCAAGATGTTAACCACAGAGCTCTGCGAGCTAGAACAGTGAAGCTAGACATCTTAGCTCCCAGTCTAATTACCTGCATAATGGCATCACAGATAAAGGTATTGGCCAATTTAAGAGCTTTGATCCTATCTTGGATCTCCTCTATCGTAGTCTCTTCTGATATCAGATCAGACAAGGCATTGCACCAATAAGATGCTGTTCCTGCAACTGTAGCAATACTTGCCGCAGGTTGACATTGTAACCCTTGATGATGTTCATCTTCTTTAAGTAAGCCTTTAAGCTTCTTATCCATAGGACCCTTAAAAGAACAACTATCCTCTATAGGAATGGTAGTTCTTTTGGCTAGAGTAGAGATAGCCAAGAGTCACGAATGGAGTTCACAACAGGAAACATCTTTTTAAAAACAGGGGAAGGGGAAAAAGGAACCCCCTGGTTTATCCCATTCCTGAGCTATAAAATTTCAGACCTCTTGTCTGGAGCAGGAAAAACATCAACAGATGAGGGAGAATCAAACGCTTTTAAGTTTAGTGGACTTTTCAGGGTTCACATCAACCGAAGGTTCGGAGTCGTCTAAAGTAGCTAGAACCTCCTTCAGAAGCAAACGGAGATGTTCAAGCTTAAATCTGAAATTAACTTCTTCAGATTCTGAAGACTTTTCCCCCATCATGTCAGAGTCTGAGATTTCACCTTGAGAAGCTACTGAAGTATCCTCCTCATCAGACATTTGAGAAAGGTTGACCAGAGCAGACCTAGAAGGGTCAGAAACCTTACTAGTAGAAAAATGTTTATATTTCCTCTTACGCTTACCCAAAGTAGGGAAAGCAGATAAAGCTGCAGACACTGCAGAAGTTATCTGCGCAGCAAAATCTCCTGGCAAATTAACACCCCAAGGAGGTTGAGAGGAACCGCAGGGCACTGCATGTGAAACAACCATATCTTGAGACATTCGAGGAGAAAGCTGAGGCATACCCTGAACAGCATTATCCTGAGAGACAAAAGGCTCAGAAGGGAGTAATTTATGTATTTATGTCTGAATCCATTTTCAAATATATAAAATAAGAGAATTATTTTAACACCAGTACGGTAAAAATAAAGCACACACCTCAACATACAAAAAAGGAAAAAAGTTTTTATTTTAGAATAAAAACTTCCTCACACCTCTATACCTCAGGCTGAGCTGAGGAGTCTTACCACTCCGAGACCGTAGTCACTCCAGAAAATCAGCAAGTGATATCCGATTAGATTTGCTATCAGAAGGATAGATTAGCAAAATTCAGCGATCCAACTGAAGCCGGCACAGAGATAGGCGACAAGATCGCAAGATGTCTAACTCGCTCCGCAAATTAAAGACGGAAGAGAGGCGGGTCACGTGATCGGACTAAAAAAGAAAACTGCGTCACTGTAAAAATGCGCGTTTCTGTCTGACCTGCATAAAACTAAAGTACACCGCACTACATCACATAATAAAAAAGAAATTTCTTATGGTTCCAAAATTGCCTTAAATTACCTCTTTAGCCAGTCTCTCCACAAACAAACTAAGGGTAAACATTATTAAGCCCTTAACGTTTCCATTAAATACCACATATGCCAATGCCAGCCAAACTGCAAAAACCTAACTCTAAGGTCTTCTTCCATGAAAAGATCCACTAGAGGAATTAACCTCTCAAGTGCTGTCCTTCAATACCTAGAAGGCAAATGCACTTACCTGTGGATCCAGCTACAGGGCAGGAACAGCTTCTTAGGTGTGATAGATACTCCACTCTCTATCAGGGACCTAAAGAAAAAGAAAGAGCAGAGTAACCAACCCAACCCTGGCTTTCTATGAAGGGGTAGCAATAATGTTAAAAATAAAGCAAAGACAACCTCGCCGCTTTCTAACTGCTAATAGCCACCATTACTCTTACTAAAGAGATTGACATGGACACAGCATAGCATCTAATCCTTGCTTGCAGGGAAAAGTACCCATAAAAGGATTAAATATCTTCAGACACATCCTCCATTTACAAAGGCAAAGCGAATAACTGAAGATTATGGGTAAGGGAACTTTCATGATTCAGATAAGGCATGTCATTTTAAACAACTTTCCAACTGACTTATCATTAAATTTGCTTTGTTTGCTTGGTGGTATTTTTGAAAAGTTAAACCTAGGTAGGCTCAAACCGATTTCTAAACCGTTGAAAACCGCCGCTTAGCTCAGAGAATTTTGAAAGTTTTTCACAGTTAGACAGTACTAGTTTAAGTGTCTTATATAGATAATGTGCTCACTCCCGTGGAGTTATTAAGGAGTCTGCACTGATTGGCTAAACTGCATGTCTGTCAAAAGCACTGAGATAAGGGGGCAGTTTGCAGCGGCTTAGATACAAGGTAATCACAGAGGTAAAACATGTATTAATAAAACTGTGTTGGTTATGCAAAACTGGGGAATGGGTAATAAAGGGATTATCTATCTTTTTAAACAATAACAATTCTGGTGTAGACTGCCCCTTTAAAAGCTTTGCTGGGGTGCTCTTTGCCTCCTCCTGCTGGCCAGGAGTTGAATATCCCACTAGTAACTGGAACGAAATCGTGGACTCTCCATGCCATAGGAAAGAAAAACAAAAACAAATAATGAAATACAAAAAATATCTAAATAGGATAAAAGGTAAAATAAAATTGCTGCACAATAATCAAACAACAAATTTTGTGCAGTTTTGATTACCTTCACTATAGTAATATACTGTATAGTAAAAGTGATGCTACTTGGAAAGTTACTCACGATACCCAAGGAAATGCAACAAACATTTATTATCCACAACAAGCACATAAATAAACCTGAGGTATATAGCATGTAAAAGCAGTTAGAAACAAATCAGTATACTACTGTAATACAAATGTATACAGAACTAGCACGTAAAAACAGTCAAATATTCAGTATACTACTGTAATACTAAGGGCCCATTGATCTAAAGCTCTGATCTGGCAAGATGATCTAACAAGTCCCGCCAGTAATAGGAAGTCACTCAAAGAATTTTAGAGAGGGAAATTTTAGATTGGGAGAAACTTATTAGCTATGCAGGGTCCTGGGCGTTAAGGAGAGACGCATGCATTACAATATAAGGCCTAAAAATAAATCCCAAAGATTTTGTGTGATTTATCGCTATGCCAGTGAGTTTTCGATCATCAGCCCTAAATTAGATTGCACAGTAGCATTATGTAACAGACTAAAAGGGACAGTAGCTACACTGCAATTTTATAAAATGTTTATTTATGTGCAGTAAAACAACTTTGCGATATACTTTCAGAATTTATTTTGCCCCCTTCACATGTAATTTACCATGGATTTTCTAATTCTCAGTGCTGTAAATGCACTCTACTCTGCTGACTCCTCAAGGCTAACATTGCTACATATCTTTTTCTAGCTGGATTTAACAGATAACAACTGCAAAACAATGTACTTTAACAGGGCCATCTTTAATATTGACTGGACCCTGGGCAAAAATTTTCTTGCCCCCCCCCCCCCCCATGCAATTTCGCTCTCCACCCCAACATCCCAAAAAACAACTAAATCAATTTTTGTTTTAATTATTAGCCCAGCAGTGGATTATCCACTGCTGAGCTAATCATTTAAACAAATGAAATAAATTGCAATATGTGAAACTGGACCTAAGCAGTACTAATAAGTAAATAAATATACAAATTCCTCCACTGTGGATTAATTTAATATTCTTTTGAATGTGATTCTGGTGTGAGGTTAGTTGGTTAAAGAGATTTAGGGCAGCCAACAGGAGCAAAGCAAGGTAAAGACTGAGGAGGAAGCATGGAGGTGCAGTATAAGTTTACTGACTGGAACAGTAGAACTACTATAGGAAGCTGTAAAATCTGAGACAGAGAGAAAACAAAAACTATAAAAATAAACCTTACATTAATGTGTGAAGTATCAGCATGACACTATACATCAGCCACAGCAGCACATGTCACTTCTTTGCTAGGAACAAGTTCCCTCTCACCTTACACTAGACAATGCTGCATGGGGAGGGGTGTGTGTGCACTCACTTATTCTTCCCACTGACACCTTTCTACAAAGCACTGTTCCCCTAACAAACTTCAGTTAGTTGATCTTAGGGCCACAGCAGAAAGAGCAGGGCTAAGGGGACCAGCAGACAGGATGCTGTCTGTCCAAGGATGCATGGATACAGTGTGAGATGAGTCACACAGCTTCAAGACTGAAGAGAGCAGTGTATGCAGCTGCACAGATGCTCAAAACCTCACATGCTTGCTGCTCCAGCTTTCTGCTGCATGCGCCTACAGTCAGCCCTACCCAGAAACAATACCTACCACCAGAGCAGTTACCTGGTAACAGTGGTAACCCCAGTAGGACCTTTTATGACGCAATGGGAATGGCTGGATGCTGAGTTAGGGCTTTGCATTCAGTGCTGCACAGTACACATCTAAAACAGCACATGGCACTAGCTTGGCATATCACATGACATCGGCACAGTTTTAAAAAATTTATATATATATATATATATATATATATATATATATATATATACACACACACACACAGAGTAATTTTGACTGTGACAGTATTAGGACTGAATTTGTGTGTTCCCCATGTCAAATCAGCAGTCTGGTATGAACCATAAAAAAAAAAAAAAAAAAAAAAATTTTTTTTTTTTTTTTAGGACTCTTGGGCCCCTCAACAGAAACTGGGCCCTGGGCAGCTGCCCCTTTTGCCCTGTGTTAAAGACGGTCCTGCACTTTATACTAACATAAGATCACATTAGCCCTGTTGTCTGCAGACTCAAACCCAGATTGGCTTTTCTTAATAAGGCAATTGGTGGGGGGAGTTTGACTATTGAAAAAGAAATTCAACAAACAAGATAATTATTAGGTTTTAAAAATGTTTAGATATGTTATTCTATAGCAAGAGAATAGAAATGGCTTGCAATTACTGCCACTTTAACCTGACCTGCAGGGTGAGCTCACTGTAGAAGGCCATGCATTCTGAAACCAAAAACACAATACATACATTATATATATATATATATATATATATATATATATATATATATATATATATATATATATATATATATATATATATATATATATATATATATATATATATATACACACATATACACACACACAGAGTGCCGATCTGTTTCTGTAATTCAATTTACACGGCACAATTTTTAACGCTGCTGCCTACGCGCTTTGTAATTAAACTCGTGTCTTTTATTAACTGGAAATATACAGTCTGGGCCTCGCAAACGTGTATTTTTTTGATGACACAAAACATACTTTATAATCTGTTGAAGTTGGAACTTTTTTTTTTTTTTTTTTTAATAGCAGCACAGCCTAATTCGAGAGAGAGTGCTAAAGAGATCTCTGGATCGAAAGAGGACACCGCTCCACTGTACCACAGACACCGGGAGGGAGAACTACCTATACACTGCGCGGCACTTACCTCATGAGATTGAGGTAACGGAGTGTAAGTATACTCCCAACGGGCTCGTTGTGGAACGTGGATTCATTGCTATATTTGCCTAATCATTTTGCATTATTTGCATCCATCTACAGCCACAGAAGCTTTCTTCCACTATTGGACTTGAATTTTGAACTTTTATAGGGCTTTTTCTGTTGCGAAACAGATTGATATCCAACCTTTCCTATTATTATTATTATCATTATTTATGGCATGTTCAGGCTATCATAATATTTAACCCCTTAAGGACCAGCGACGTACCCTGTATGTCGCTGGCCTTTTTTTGGGACTTGTTTGTTTTATAGCGCGGTCTTGCCACCAGCGTTGAGACTGCTCTATTCCACAAAGCCTGCTGGAGGGAGTGCATTAATAGCGTGTTCTTGCTAGACTTGTGCTATTATGTCCTGAAAAAACCCTTAACGACCAGTGACATACAGGGTACATTGTGGTCATTAAGGGGTTAAGTATCAAGCATAGTGATTTTTGCTAATATTTGAATACTCTTGCATTTAAGGTGGCTGCATTTTGTTATACGTCTTTGTGCACACAATTTGTCACACATAATCCAGCGGGCACTACACTAGTTATGCGGCTAGAACAACACTATTAATTACATTCAAATTAGTTCATTGTATATATTGTATACATTGATTCTTGATACCCTTTGTTATCAACTAAATAACAGCTTATAAGAGTGATACTTAATAACAACTATAGTCACCTTTTTTTTGAATTACAGTATTTTAATCATTTGGTATCCCAAGTGTATATATTAACCAGTTGTTCTATTTAGTTAACTCAGGACTCCCAAATTTAGGGTCCTCTATTCAGAGTGTTGCGCCTTCCTGAATATTCCTAATCCCCTTTTTCTTCCCTCTCTTTATCACATATATATATATATATATATATATATATATATATATATATATATATATATATATATATATATATATATATTTCTATTTTAAACCAGACGTGGACCCCTTACTCCCCCTTACTCCTATTCCTAGAGGGGCCTCCACTGACGAGGCATAAAAAGGCTGACACACACGTCTGGGGTTTTGGGGCAGGACTTGTGTCAGGCTGACATACTGCAGGAAAGTTCTCATCCATGAAAGGCAAAGATAGGCTGCACCCTGCGTGGTGCCATCCCATAGAGTAAACTATTAACCACGGTCAGTCCCCAGTTGATTTTTCCTTTTTTGTTTTTGTATGCAATTGAACCTTGGGAATTTTGTCTTTAAGAGTTAAGAGGATAATAAGACATGGGCCCCTTGCCTACTGTGCATATAGCTGCACCTCCACTAACGAGGCCTAATCTGGGGTTAGCTGTAAAAATTGTTAAGATAATTGTCTTAATATATATTGCCAATACAGGTAACGCCGGGTTTAGGTTCCAGAAAGAATGGTTGTAAATCAAAACCGTTGTAAATTGAAACCCCGTTTATAATGCAAGTCAATGGGAAGTGAGGGAGATAGGTTCCAGGCCCCTCTCAAAATTGTCATAAGTAACACCTAATACATTATTTTTAAAGCTTTGAAATGAAGACTTTAAATGCTAAACAGCATTATAAACAGTATCACATAATCACACAACACATAATATATAATTAAACTAAGTTAAATGAGCAAAAACATTTGCTAAACTGCATTATAAATCGTATAAAATAATCACACAACACAGACTTTACTTGCATTTTTCTGCAAACAGTTCTTTCTATGCATTCCAATCTGGACTGATTTATAGACAGGAAGATCTTGTTCCTATGAAAGCTGCTCGATAGCTCATGTCTAGCTAGACTTATTAATTCCAGCCTGTTACTGTGCTTGGCTTTGAATATCTTTGCTGCAACACAAGCAGACAGCTCCACCTACTGGCTATTTTATTCAATGCAATGCTTCTCAATAGCAGTCACATGACTGGAAAAAAAAAAAAAAGGTTGTTATTCTGAAACGGCGCAAATTGAACCGGCGTAAATCGAGGGCCACCTGTATTGGGCCAGATTACGAGTGGAGCGCATAATTGCGCTTTCGCAAGCACAATTGTGCGCTGGTATCTGAAGTGGCCTGCAAGGTCACGTTTGAATTGCATGGAAGCTTTGCGCTCAAAAGAGCGCTCTTCCATAGGCTACAATGGGAGCCTTGTTCTCATGCTGTGTCTCAGCGAAGGGGGCATGTAGCACAGCGATAGGCAGCAATTTTAAATATATATATATATATGTATGTATATGAATATATACATATATATTTATGTGTTAATTTGCGTATATACACATTAACACATAAGCATATGCATATATATTTACAGGCAACACATAGTTTCCATAGACCGCTATGTAAAGTCACTTTTCGGTGCTATTTTTTTTTTAGAACACCCCACATCTGCCACCTTTAAACCCCTAAAAACTTTTCATAAAAAAACAAACAAAAATAAAAACCCTATTTCGGTGCTGGTTAATTTTCTGAATGCTAATTGCTACCTCTGCTGGGTACAAAGAGTTTACATACATTTCAGTTTTAAACAAATATTTTTTTTTTAGTAGGTAAAATTGAAGAGAAAACATTTTTCCCTGGATCATCCTCCTACCACTGTTTAAGTCGAATAACCTAACCTTGAGTTTCACCCTATACTGTCTAACTTTATGAAGTGAAAGAGTTAACAGAAACATGACATTTTTTGTTAAAAAAAGCTACAACCTTTAAACATTAGTTTGCCATTACTAGCCTCTCATACAACATACAGGCACAATAACTCATAACCCTAATAATACAGCAAACACAACATGCTATAAGGAGGCAAAAGAGAAACCCTATAGCTTTTAATTAATGGAAAAGACATTTAAAAAGGGACATGGAAGTAATTGTAAGCACTATATGGCATCAATGTTTACGTAAAATTCTTGCGAACAATGCAGCAATATATAGTGTTCAAAACACTGTCACTTGTTTATAGCTATAAGGCATAGACAGGTCAAAAAAACTGAAATGTGCATTGGTCCATTTCGATTTTAAACAGAAGCATTTTGCAATATAACTTTTACTAGACACCTTTTTGCTAAGAAAAGTATCACTGTTCCAGTGGCATCTGCATATATGCTACGTGCAACTAGAGGATCAGAATTCAAACACCATGTGAAGCCTTAATTTATGTCATACAAGCCACCGCTGACTGAGAAGCTGTAGTGTATAAATGCTAGTGCACGAGCCATTCAGCATATGCATGTATGCCACTTAAAAACAGTAATACGACTTTTGCTAGAAGCATTTTTTCTAATGGAAGTAATTTGCAAAAAACAGTAGCACTGCATTATGGGAAATATTTTGTGCATTTGACAGATGGATAACTTTGTGCCTGCAGACTACCCATGCAAGAATAATACAAATCTGAATATTTGGCTTATATGGCCCCTAAAAAAAAAGTGGATGCATTTATACTAGAGAGAGTTTAAGACACTTCCTAATAAATTCCTTTTAAGTTAAAATCAGAAATGCGAAAATAAATGTCTATAATTTTAACAAGCTCCCTCCAACATTTAATTGCTGCACTTGCATCTATATTTGTTTATGGATGAACCAGCCATCCTTTTAAGCAGAACTGGAATTAAACTCTAAAAATTGTTGGTTTTTTAAATTGGATATTGCCCAGTTTAAACTTATGTTTTTTTATTTATCTCTCTCTCCTGCTGAAGACAATTAGGGACATTTATAAAACACAGAATAAAAGACTGTGTAAACAAAGCTGTTAGGAACATACAATTGTTAAAATAATTATCTAAATGAAATTTCCACATAGCACTATTAGCTAACTCTATTTTATTGTTATTTTTATTTGCCCCTAATTGTCTTCAGCAGAAAATAGAAAACTTAAGTTCAAACATGGCGGTGCCCATTACTTTACAGAATATAATCATTTACTCTTATATCTTCAATATTTAATATAATTGTAATACATGCATCTACTTATTATTCTAAGGCTAATCTTTGCTGGGAATGCATCATTATGTCTAGCGTGTATTTATGTTTTATTATCCCTTTAAAGGAGAACAAATGGACAGCAGTGTTCAAAACGTTCTATATGTTTTGCTTTTCTAACTCTCAGCCACAATATTGTATGTTTTGTTGTGCTATTTAGGGCACTATCACAGTGAAATAAAAGCTCCCATTCCAGTTATAGATTTTATTTATAGCATAACAATTAAAATGTTATCCTCTTTGACATGAAGAAGCCCCTTCCCTGAAAAGGATGGGACAGAAACAGGCCCCGCCCACATAGATCTAAATTGAAGTTATCCCCTAACAAACCCATAACTAGTTTGATGTACAATGGATTAATCCAATATGCCATAAAAAAGGTGTGGGGGAGGGGGTCAATGGGGATCCAATTACAAGTGGGCCAAGATATAGAAATTGCAGTTTTATCTACCGATAATTTCTTGTTATCTTGGCCCCCTAATTGGATTCCCCATTGACATGAAGTGAACGCAAAGCACTAAACAATGGGGGGGGGGGGACACAGGACTATAAATATATACTGCAAAACATATATAATATTTATAGTGAAACAACAGAGGACAAAGCATTTCTTCCAATGCAGAATTTCCAAACTTGTAATAAATCACAAAGGTGTACAAATTCTTCCAGACTGCAGCTTGAGAAATCTCAGAAACTGAAGCATTAGACTGCAAAGTCCAAGAGGTGGATATTTCCCTAGTTGAGTGAGCCTTCCTGCTATCAGGAACAAGAACTTGCTGAAAAGCTTGTAAGCTAATCCAAAGAGCAATACTCTGTTTTACTGGAGCATAACCTTTTATTTTTCCAAATGGAATAACCAGCAAACGAGATGTTTTATTAAAGTCCTTAGTTCATTCCAAGTAAATACAGTAAACACATCTCACCACATCAAGTGTATGAAGGCGTTGACCCTAACAAAGCTTCTTGTCCATGTAGAATGTAGGAAGAGCAACCACTTAATTCAGGTGAAAAGCTGAAACCTCTTTAGGAAGAAACTCTGGTACTGTATGAAAACTGCCTTGACTTGGTGAAAAACTGTATAAAGGTGAATCCGCTGAAAGAGCTTGAAGTTCAGAAACTGGGTTAGCTGAAGTAACAGCAAGAAGGAACACAGTATTAAATGTAAGGTACCACAAATTTAAAGACTGTAGAGATTCAAAAGGGGCCGACATCAAAGCAGACAAAACTAGGAGGGAAAAAGAATGTACTGGAGGTTTTACGTGCAGAATAGCTTGAAAAATTGTCTAATTGAATCGTCCATGGCCCATTTGACACCTGTAATTGCAGAGATGGCTGAAACTTGAACTTAAAAATCCTGTAAGGAGTTTTCCTGCTTCCAAAAAAAAAAAAAACATACTTCATGAAAACTAAAGTAACAACTGTTCTTCTGACTCTTATGTGGACAATTAAAATGAAACAAACCTTATCCTAATAGAAAATAAGATAAGGAAAATCACAAGAAAAAGTAAACTAGACACTCTACTGGTGAAAAATTGCAAAATAAACAAATCACTAAGTGTACCTACCATTAGCCTGTGGACTATGTGAGTGTGTATACTTACTGAGCAGACACCCACTCTACCACTTACCCAACTGCACTCTTACACCCTTCAGTAGAAAGCCCATCCAGTGCTATATAGAACAGAGGCTTTCCATGCGAGTACAATGACGAGGCAAAACAGGAAGAGGCAAGGAACCAGTCTCAGCAACACCTGTAGCAGGCCACTGACAGACTCTTGCAGAAGATTTACTTTATTGAGCCCAAGTACTCCTTTCTTATCTTTTTTTATTCCAAGGGGATTACAGTGTTAACGGACCCTTCCCCAAAAAAAGCTGCAGTCTCTCAAATCTTCACCAACTCCTGTATAAGAGGTGGGAGGGATTAAAAGCTTTTAGAATGTTGGGTATCTTTGCCTCCTCTTAGTAGCCAGGAGTTGAATCCCTGGAGTAATGTCTTGTGGACTCTCACCACCTTAAAGAAATTATATTTACAGTTGTTTGCTTGCTCAGAAAGAACAATGAGAACATACATGAAATGCAGAATGACAGCGTTTTGTGAATCACTAGACTTTAATTGGTTAAGTGAACTTGGTGTATAAATTATAACATAACTGGTTACACCTGAGCTAATTTGGGTTTGCTATAACACAGGGCGTGTGGAGCTAGGCTTAATTTGCTAAAATTCATGCTAGAGAATTAAGAATACAAAATTCTCTTTCCATTCAACAACATCCCTGTCTCTATGCCTACGGTTTCATTGCCTAACCTTTAAAACAGAACTTAGCCACATCTTCATTTTTTGGATTATTCTACATGTCTCACGAGGTATTGATGAGGAGTGGATCCGTCCCATTGAAAATATACTAAAACAAATTAAGCTCTCTTTATGTGACAGACTTTCAACCATACTTTTTTCTATTACATTGCACTTCTGAGCTTATTCTGTTAGTAGTTAAAAACTTTTTCAAAGATGATCTTCTGGAAAAAATACATTAGGAAATCACTACTTTGAGCACAAACCAAAACTACTGCAATCTATATATATTTTTAATATATCTAGAAAAATTGCAGGACTTTGGTGTCTGGTGGATGTACAAAGTAATGAAACGCTTCAATTTTTTCCCTTCAAAAGCTCATGTAAAACTTTTTTATGTTAATGACTTGATTCAGATTTGATGTTATGTTAAATCAGCTTTTTTTTTGCTGAATATAAGGGACGCTATGACTTAAAGGGCTTGTTGAAGGAATAGCTAAAAACAGGCTGCATTCAGCATTGCATTGGTCTGCGTTTAAGTTATGGAACATGTGTCCACTGAGGTTATATAAAGTAATACGTGCAACTATGTTTACCCATTGACTATCTCTCCTGAGGAGGACAATTAGGGACAGCAATGGTATGAAAGAGGCAATAACAGACATGGCTGTGTTGAACATAGAATTGTTAAAGCAATTATCTAACAGGATTTCCTCACAGCATTGTCTGCACAGCATATTGAATTGTCTCTCCCTAATTGTCCTCACAGAACTGATTAGGGGATAAATTAAAGGAATGAAAAGGTCAAATCTGAAATAGAATAATTTTTGCAATATACCATAGTTGTTAAAAAGTGCTTCTAGCAGAACTTATAACTGTTATCAGTGAAATATGCACATATGCTACAAGGACTCATGCACCAGTATTCTCGGAGTTAAAGGGATAGTAAACCTAAATATTTTCTCTTTCATGATTCGGATAGAAAGTTGCTTAAAATTGCATGTTCTAATTTACACCTATTGTCAATTTTTCTTTGTTCTCTTGATAGATGATTATATATATATATATATATATATATATATATATATATATATATATATATATATATATATATATATATATATATACACACGAAGAGTTATTCAGGGATTCCTGACAGATAGTGTTACAATGTAACCATCGCTAATTTTGGAAATAGTGCTGCTTGTATTAATTGCAATATAACTTACAAAAAAGCAAAGAACATGTAAACATTGGGTATTTCTAAACTCAGGACAAAATTTAGATACTATTAGCATGGTTGTTTTTTGGTGGTTGTAGATGTGTAACAGATTTTGGGGGTCAAAGTTAGAAAAAGTGTGTTTTTTTTCATTTTTTAAATCATATTTTATAACTTTTTTATAGTAAATAATAAGATAATGAAAATAATGGTATCTTTAGAAAGTTCATTTAATGGCGAGAAAAACGGTATATAATATGTGTGGGTACAGTAAATAAGAGGAAAATTACAGCTAAACACAAACACCGCAGAAATGTAAAAATAGCCCTGGTCCTTAATGGTAAGAAAATTGAAAAGTGCTGTGGTCACTAAGGGGTTAAACAACTTTCTAATTTGCTTGGTTCCATTGGTAACCTATGTTGTAGAGAATACCTAGGTGGGCTTAGGAGCAGTGATGCACTACTGGGAGCGAGCGGCTAATTGAAGACTGCACACGCAGATCCTTAGAGCAATGTAACATTTTACTACCAGTCTTTCCCACCCCAACTGCACCCCTGCTGATTCTTGTTCACATAGCATTTATTAACAGAATACAGCAGTATTAATATTTCTAGTATATGTGGTGGCAAAATCAAGTTGTTCAAATGACAAAAAGTCAAAGGAGCTCTGTGTAAACTATGTAATAAACCCAAGCAGGTAATATGAATAATGGGGAGCACATTAAAGGGGAGAGATAATTTTACAGTATAATGCTGGACCGCTCACTTGCCTCCTTGATTCCCTCCCACACCTCCCGTCAGCACCAGCAGATGATCGCACCCGGTTCCATATCCAGCAGATGCCATGAGCTCAGGAACTCCAGCTCTCGGCTGTAACTTAACAGACGAGACTGCTGTAGCTTCCTACACCTCTGACGTTTATATACACGTTTCATTGGTTTAAGGGGTTAAAGGTTCAAAGATGAACAATGGGGTTGAGGTCCACAGAGTGTGGAGGGAAGGCCATGCAAATTAGCACTCCTTGCTTTTCCTTGGACTTCAGAAAATACTGGCACAGTTTCCATGTGTATTTCAGCTCACTGACCTACTTGAAAAAGAATCATATTCTGTACAATGCAAAGGATCTAGTGACTCTGCAATGATATGTGTTTAAAAGGGGCAGTAAAAAACTTGAGATTTTTTTTTTACATTGAAAATGTTTAGTCATGCATAATGAAGCAATTTTGCAATATACTTTATTTTGCTCCCTTTTCATGTAGTGTACCTCTGAAAAAATGAAATACACACTGCCGACTTCTCAAGGAAACCCTGCTACATAGCTTTACCTAATAGGATTTAACAGATAACAACTGCAAACAACGCATTTTATGCTAAGATAATGATGTGGCCAACCTTGACGTCTGCAGATTAAAGCCCACATTGGTTCCTCCAAATAATAAACGTGGTGGGTGGAGTTTGGCTTTTGAAAAATAATTACAGCAAAAAGGAAGTTAACATGTTTTTAAAACATTTAGACTATAGCAACACAACAGAAACATATTTTAAAAGTGAAACAACAAAAATAATAAAAGTATATTGTAGAGGTTTTTTTATATGTACAATTTATAATTTTATATTACCATCTCAAAGTGTTTAATGTCCCTTTAAAGAAGTAGTTTAGAGACAACTAAACCCCCAAGACTGCAGTTTGCAATTCATCTTTTGATTGTACTTTTGCTTACTGGAGTAGGATACGCCTTTTTCAGCTGGGCTTGTTAGCCTATATACCTGGTCTTCTGAAGGTGTGATCACTTTTGGTCTGCCTGGTCTTACTTTGGATGAAGAAGATTAGGCTTAAAAGGACAGTCTACACCAGAATTTTTATTGTTTTAAAAGATAGATTATCCCTTTATTACCCATTCCCTAGTTTTGCATAACCAACACAGTTATAATAATTACTTTTTACCTCTGTGGTTATCTTGTATCTAAGCCTCTGCAGACTGCCCCCTTATTTCAGTTCTTTTGACAGACTTGAATTTTAGCCAATCAGTGCTGACTCCTAGGTAACTACACGTGCATGAGCACAGTGTAATCTATATGACACACATGAACTAACACCCGCTAGTGGTGAAAAACGGTCAAAATGCATTTAGATAAGAGGCAACCTTCAGGGTCTAAGAAATTAGCATATGAACCTCCTAGGTTTAGCTTTCAACTTAGAATACCAAGAGAACAAAGCAAAATTGGTGATAAAAGTAAATTGGAAAGTTGTTTAAAATTACATGTCCTATTTAAATCACAAAAGTTTATTTTGGACTAGACTGTCCCTTTAAGAAAATCTCTTAAGTATGCATTGTGCTGCCTACTTCGAAATAGTAAACAGTTACATTTTGGTGCTTGGAACGTTTTTTCAGCACCAAGGAGACCAACTTGTCCTCAAATTAGTTCACTAAGCTTTTTGTTTTACATGATTATAAAAAGGTATTTCAAATAATGGCCATCTTCAAATGCGCTACCAGTAGCACTTGCAGAAGCACTAGCAGGACCATACTGAAAGAATTAATATTAGTTGTGAATAGTATTTGACTTAACGATTAACGTGTACGAAAATTCAGATAGAGCAAACAATTTGAAACAACTTTTCTTAACTAATTTGCTTCTTTTTCTTGGCATCCTTTGTTGAAAAGCATACCTATGTTGGCTCGGGAGCAGCAATGCACTGCTGGGAGCTAGCTGTTGATTGATGGCTGCACATGTATGCCTCTTGTCATTGGCTCACCTATGTTCAGCTAGCTTTTACTATTGCACTGCTGCTTCTTCAGCAAAGCATACCAAGAGAATGAAGCAAATATTTGATAATAGAAGTAAATGGAAAGTTGTTTAAAATTGTAGAAGTCTTCCCAATTTACCTCTAATATCAATTGTGCTTAGTTCTCTTAGTATCCTTTGTTAAAGAGTTATTCAGGGTGAGTTCAGAAGCGTGCATGTGTCTTTAGCCATCTGGCAGCAGTGTTTGCAACAATGTTGTATATAATTGAAAACACTACTGACATAGAATGCTAAAGAAACGTGCAGACTCTTATCGGTCTACCTAGAATTACCCTTCAACAAAGGCTAGCATGCGCTAAATAAAGAACTTTTAATTATGCTTTCTAAAGGGATAGAAAGATCAAAAATGAAATTTGCATGGTGGATTTCAATTTCAAAAAGAAGCATTTTTGTAATATACTTTTATTAGTAAAAATGCTTCTAGTAAAAGTTATTACTGTTTTTCTGCAGCATACGCACATATGCTGTGAGGGCAGTGCACCAGTATTCAACACTGCACCTTCTCAGAGAGTCAGCAGTGGCTTATATGATATAAATTACATCTTCAGAAGCAATACACACTACTGCCAGCTCTCTGACAAGGTGTGCTGTTTAAAGGGACAGTCTACAACAGAATATTTATTGTTTTAAAAGAGAGATAATCCCTTTATTACCCATTCCCTAGTTTTGCAAAACCAACACAGTTATATTAATATACTTTTTACCTCTGTGATTACCTTGTATCTAAGCCTTTGCAAACTGCCCCCTTATTTCAGTTCTTTTGACAGACTTGCATTTTAGCCAATCAGTGCTGACTTCTAGGAACTCCATGTGCAGGAGCACCGTGTTATCTATATGACACACATGAACTAACACCCTTTAGTGGTGAAAAATTGTCAAAATGCCCTGAGATGAGAGGCGGCCTTCAATGGCTTAGAAATCAGCATATGAACCTCCTAGGTTTAGCTTTCAACTAAGAATACCAAGAGAACAAAGAAAAACTGGTGATAGATGTAAATTTGAAAATTGTTTAAAATGACATGCCCTATCTGAATAATGATAGTTTGTTTTGGACTAGACTGACCCTTTAAATACTTTTGCTCGACCCCTTACAGGATATGTGCATATGCTACAGAAAAATAGTAACTTTTACTAGAAGCATTTTTGCGAATAGAAGTATATTGCAAAAATGCTTATAGTTCAAATTGAAATGCACATATACAGATTTCAATTTTGAAATTTCTCTCTCTTTAATGTCCCTTTAAGGCTGAAATTTGAAACAGTTGTTATATTATAAACAAGACTTGGAATTTGAAATTGATTGATTCTAAGCCAGATATTAGGTGGATAATTGTATCAACGTATTGCTTAAATAAATGTAATACCAATGAACAATTAAAATGGGTAAAACACTTTGTACTATAGATTTCTTACAGAAGACAAAGAAACAAAATATTGTAATGCTTTTACACTTCAAATTTTCAGAGAAGCAATTTTTAAATGGGCAATCTAGTGCTTATTTAAAGGGACATTCTGATGACCTTTTTTTTTATAAGATTACAAAAGGTATTTTAATTAATGTCCATCTTCAAAGGTGCTAACAGTAGTTCTTGCAGAAGTGCTAGCAGGACCATACTGAAAGAATATTAGATGAATACATCTTTGAATAGAAACATATATGCAATATACAGGTATTGGCAAAAAATGCTCCTAGTAAAAGTTATCACTGTTTTAGCGTTAACATTTTCCTCTGCATGTGAAACATACCTAGATATTCTGAGTGCACACGCATTTTAAATACTGCAGCTGCTCAGAGCAAAAGTGGAGATTGTATCATGCCAGCAATTAACAAATTGAGTCATTACCAGATGATACAAGCACCTTAGGCTCTCTGAGAAAGGGCTGTGTTGAAAAATGCTGGTGCACAGTACATTTGAACCACTATAGCTTTTATTAGAAGCATTTATGCTAAATATGTGTATATTACAAAAATGCTTCTTTTCAACACTGAAATGCATCCATGAGGATTCCAATTTTGGCTGGAATGCCCCTTTAAGGTGGGACAATCTAGATAATTTCAAAGTGAAACAACTAAAAATGTAATTCCTGTATGCTGAGCCAAAGCTGCCCACTTTAATATGAACATAATTATCCCTTTAACAACTAAAACAAAATAATGCATTTTTCTAAGTTCAAGAAAGTAACCTCGTATTACCAGAGCCTGATTCAAAACAATTCATGCCTTTTACATACATAGTATTTGTATTCTGAGGGCTCTGCTGATACCAGGCCTAGTATGAATATGGATTATTAATATTACCCCATTCACCTGTATATCCTACAAACGTGTGTATGA
Organism: Bombina bombina; assembly: GCF_027579735.1. Classification (NCBI taxonomy): domain Eukaryota; kingdom Metazoa; phylum Chordata; class Amphibia; order Anura; family Bombinatoridae; genus Bombina; species Bombina bombina. The sequence goes on from NC_069501.1 coordinate 990,164,138, forward strand.
ATTTTGTACACTCACTACTTGACCATATACTTGATAGCACAACGGTGCACATACGAGTTAGTGGAAATATATGTATGTAAATATATTTTAAAAATGTTTCTTGGTGTATTTGTGTTGTTTATATCAGGCCTAAACCCAGGTCATAGCATTAAAGGACCCTCATTGTCTTGCTACTAAGAGTGACAAAGGTCAGGAACTCTTTGGAAGGCGGAAGTTACCTGACTTCAGGAGTCGTTGCCGTCCCCCAATGCCGAGTAAATACCACTCCGCTTCAGCTGTCGAACACAACACTGCAGAAAGTCAACCAAACCCTGCGGCACAACGAGAGGAGGTGCCAGCTTTGACAGGACTTTACTTAACCAATCAATACTCGTTGGAGGTAGAGGGCTCTAGATGGACAGCCAAACTACCAATAATAATTCAGCAGGCGTATTCCCACCCCACCCATGTAAAGAAGACAACATAGTTTCTGTGCCCATTTTCTCTGTGCATGACAGTCAATTATTGCGGCCAATAGCAAGTTCGTCTGTTTTGATTGGCATGAACAATAACAAATAGAACTTATACTTTATTATATACGTTTGCACTTTTCAGTCTCGCCTTACTTGTTTTCAGGAAACGACTGTGACAGGGAGAAGCGGGTAATAAACAACATAAGGTGACCTAAGGGGCGTGATTATATGCATATGGACCAATTGCGTTCAGGTTACGCCCTTAGGGAATGCTTACAAATTACGTTGAGAGTCGTCACAAACAACAAGCTAAAAGTTAGTAGTCATCATTTTAGTGGCAGTGCCCGAGGGCACTGTTTCCTTTGCTAGGAGTGTGTTACGTACACATTACGTATCAGTCAGAGCGCTCAACTGAATTATCTCCCTTGTGCTGAGCTACAGCTGCAGCCCTTATGTTTATTGGATAATATGGTGCTCAGATGTCTTTGTGTTTAGCGCTGCAGAGTTCATTCATGTAGTATTACGTTTTCCCAGACGTGTTTTTAACAGTTGCTATTCATAAAGTTCATCAGGTGATCTAGCGCAGTGTTTCTCAACTCCAATCCTAACGGGCCAAGTAGACACGATCTCTTAAAGTGATGGTAAACTTTAGCTAATCAAATGCCTTATCTGTAATCTTTATATATAAATGCATATGTGAAAGGGGTAAATGTGTGCAGATTGTAATTCTATTACATATAATGGCCGGGTTTCTGTCGAATTTTGCTACCCTCTCATTGCGCATGCGCACACTTAAATTCACTGTATTCCACATAAATTAAGTTGTAAAGCATGTGTGGAAAGCAGTAATATATGTGCGTTCATGAGCACTGGGAGGTGTAACAAAATTCAATGTCTAGATAGCAAATATCAATGATTTTCTTTGCAGTTTCTTCAACAGTAATTTGCAGCGCTATATATCATCACAAAGGTTTCTCCTAAATTCATTAACTTACAGTTAATAACTTAAGGAGTAACCTTTAACCCCTTAATGACCACAATGTACCCTGTATGTCACTGGTCGTTAAGGGTTTTTTCAGGACATAATAGCACAAGTCTAGCAAGAACACGCTATTAATGCACTCCCTCCAGCAGGCTTTGTGGAATAGAGCAGTCTCAACGCTGGTGGCAAGACCGCGCTATAAAACAATCAAGTCCCAAAAAAAGGCCAGCGACATACAGGGTACGTCGCTGGTCCTTAAGGAGTTAATTGTGATGATATATGGAGCTACAAATACATATCGAGGGTGCATGCACAGAAAAAGCATTGAGATTTGCTATCTAGCCGTCGAATTTTGCTACCACTCTCAGTGCGCATAACCAGACATACGTCACCGCATTCCAAACATGCTTTACAATATATGTGGAATGCAGTGATGTAATGTTTGCGCATACGCAATGAGAGGGTAGCAAAATTTGACAGAACACTGGGATGAACTTTTTTTGTGACAATTTCAACAAACTTTAAATGAGAGTGTGTGCCATACGGCAATCTTCAAGTTCAGACCTCTTACCTTTTTAGAGCATGTGCACGTTTCACGCATGCGCTGTAAAGCACAATGGGGGATTCCCTATAAAGTAACTAAACAGTGATTCTGAACACATTTTTAGAATCACTTTTTACAAGTTACCGTTTGAGGCAGTAGCTGTGTTATCGGCATTTAAATGAATAACAAGTGCGTTTTGCAACTAATCAGGCATTGAACATAGAATGTTTATAATTGTTATGTTGGATTATAAATACAACACTTGATTTGCTAAACAATTACGGTATTTAAAGGTAAGTATATAGCAGAGAAAGCAAGCATCACTTATGTGAATTAACATATTGTTTAACCCCTTAGTGACCACAGCACTTTTCAACTTTCTTACCGTTTGGGACCAGGGCTATTTTTACATTTTTGCAGTGTTTGTGTTTAGCTGTAATTTTCCTCTTGTTTACTGTACCCACACATATTATATACCGTTTTTCTCGCCATTAAATGGACTTTCTAAAGATACCATTATTTTCATCATATCTTATAATTTACTGTAAACATTTTTATAAAATATGATGAAAAAATACAAATTTTTTCTAACTTTGACCCCCAAAATCTGTTACACATCTACAACCACCAAAATACACCCATGCTAAATAGTTTCTAAATTTTGTCCTGAGTTTAGAAATACCCAATGTTTGCATGTTCTTTGCAAGTTATAGGGCAATAAGTACAAGTAGCACTTTGCTATTTCCAAACCACTTTTTTATTCTCAAAATTAGCGATAGTTACATTGTAACACTAATACCCTTCACATGAATATATTTTTTTAAGGAAGGCAACTTAAAGTATTAAACTTGGGGTATTTTGACTCTTTTCATGCAACCATTTTACCACCAATCTATGCCAAAGTTTGAAAGAAAAAAAATGTTTTTTTGACAAAATAGAAATTTAAGAATACATTTACTGAGAATGTTAAGGGTTACTGCCAAATAACACCCCAATATGTGTTCAGCAACATCTCCTGAGTACAGTGATACCATCTATGTATAGGTGTGTCGGGTTCTCAGGGGGCTAAAAGGCCTTATTTTTAGGGGGCGCATTCCAGTTTTCCAACTTGGAATTTTCACATCTCTCATCATGCACCCATGTGCTATTTGGGATATTTTTGAAGCCGGCCAATGTAATTTACCCCCATCAAACCATATTTTTTTGAAAAGTAGACACCCTAGGGTATTTGAAATGCTGGTATTTTAACACTTTCCATGCACTAGTCATTTTTTTGTGTTATTTTTCACACACATTGTACTTTAGACATGGATTCTCAGTTCCTGTTATGTGTTACTGAAAAAAACACTTCAATATGTGTTCAACAACATCTCCTGAGTACATTGATACCACCCATGAATAGGTTTGTTAGGGGGCTAAATGCCTTATTTTTAGGGTGCACATTCTAGTTTTCCAACTTGGAATTTTCACATCCCATGCACCCATGTCCTATTTGGGACATTTGTGAAGCCGGCCAATGTCATTTTTTTTGTGCTATTTTTCACACACATTTTACTTTAGGCATGGATTCTCAATTCCTGTTATGTGTTACTGCCAAAGAAGACTCCAATATGTGTTCAGCAACATATCCTGAGTACAGTGATGCCACCTATGCACCAGGTTTGGGGCGTGTAATGCCAAACTTCTGACATGTGTTTATGATTTTTTTTTACGTTTAACATATCTTCTTTGCCTATCTTCTTTTTGGAGTCCTTTTTACATACCCCAATTTATTTGCTTGCCATGAATGTGCATATATTTGAAAAGTTGACACCCAAATGTATTGTATATGGAGTGTTTTGATGCCTTTGATGCAACTGTTGTAGCCAAAAAAATTGGAGAAAGTGTATGGTGGTAATTTTTCAATTTTCATTTTTACACACACATTGCTTTTTGACTATGATTTAGGATAGACTGTTGTAAGTTATTGCAAGATAACACTCCAGGTTGTTTTCTGCAAGACCTCCTGAGCACACCCATGCCCCCATGCATAGGTTTGCCAGGATTTGGGGAAGGTTCAGTTACAATTGTATGACTTGTAATTTGAGTTAAAAGTGAGAGTATTTCTTCTGATAGGCCTATCTTTAGTTTGGGGCTATTGCATACCCCAGTTTTATTTATTGCCATGAAATTGTATCTATTTGAAACATTGACACCCCAAGGTATTGTATATGGAGTGCTTTGATGCAACCGTTTTAGCCAAAAAAAATTGGAGAAAGTGTATAGTGGTAATTTTTAAAATTTCATTTTTTACACACACATTGCTATTTGACTATTATTTAGGAGAGATTGTTGTAAGTTATTGCAAGAAGACTCTCCAGGTTGTTTTCTTCCAGACCCCCTGAGTACACCCATGCCCCCATGCATAGGTTTGACAGGAGATTTGGTAAAATACAGCACCAATTTTAGAACTTATAAAAAATAGAACAGTGAAATGTAAAAATCTGGCAAAGTAAAAGTAAAAAACAAACAAACTCAGCAACAGTAAATGTAACCAACCCCCCCCCCCCTAAAAAAAAAACACAACGGAAATGTAATTTTTTTTACCAGTGTGTGATACCACTTGAAGCAGTCCCCAATGTAGAGTCCAGGCTGTCCAGGGCACTCAGGACAGTAAAAGGTGTTGTCCCTTCTCTGTCCCCTCTTGGTACAGACTCTGCATTTTTTCTGAGGATTCTGCTTCGGCGCAGTAGGGGGGATTTCGAAAATAAAATGAATAGCCCCAACTCTGCTCTCTCCCATCACCGCCCGGGGAGCAGGTGCATCTTGGTACAAAATTCCCGAAATGATCTGGAGCTGAAACTGTAAAAAAACATAATTTATGTAAGAACTTTCCTGATAAATTCATTTATTTAATATTGGCAAGAGTCCATGAGCTAGTGACGTATGGGATATACAATCCTACCAGGAGGGGCAAAGTTTCCCAAAACTTAAAATGCCTATAAATACACCCCTCACCACAACCACAATTCAGTTTAACGAATAGCTAAGTAGTGGGGTGATAGAAAAAGGAGTAAAAAGCATCAAAAAAGAAACTGGAAATATAATTGTGCTTTATACAAAAAAACATAACCACCATAAAAAGGGTGGGTCTCATGGACTCTTGCCAATATGAAAAAAAATAATTTATCAGGTAAGTTCTTACATAAATTATGTTTTCTTTCATGTAATTGGCAAGAGTCCATGAGCTAGTGACGCATGGAATAGTAATACCCAAGATGTGGTACTCCACAGAAGAGTCACTAGAGAGGGAGGGAGAAAAAATAAAAACATCCATTTTCCGCTGAAAAAATTAAAATTAAAATAAGTTTTTCTCATAATTGAAAAGAAAAAACTTAAAACATAAGCAGAGGTATCAAACTGAAACAGCTGCCTGAAGAACTTTTCTACCACAAACTGCTTCCGAAGAGGCAAAAACATCAAAACGGTAGAATTTCATAAATGTATGCAAAGAAGACCAAGTTGCTGCTTTGGAAATCTGATCAACTGAAGCTTCATTTTTAAAAGCCCACAAAGTGGAAACTGATCTAGTAGAATGAGCTGTGATTCTCTGAGGCGGGGCCTGACCCGACTCCAAATAAGCCTGTTGAATCAAAAGCTTTAACCAAGATTCCAAGGAAATGGCACACGCTTTCTGACTTTTCCTAGAACCAGAAAAGACAACAAAGAGACTAAAAGTCTTCCTGAAATCTTTAGTAGCTTCAACATAATATTTCAAAGCTCTTACAACATCCAGAGAATGTAAGGATTTCTCCAAAGAATTATTAGGATTAGGACACAAAGAGGGAACAACAATTTCCCTATTAATGTTGTTAGAATTCACAACTTTAGGTAAAAATTTAAATGAAGTCCACAAAACTGCCTTATCCTGATGGAAAATCAGAAAAGGAGACTCACAAGAAAGAGCAGATAATTTGGAAACTCTTCTAGCAGAAGAGAGAGCCAAAAGGAACAACACTTTCCAAGAAAGTAGTTTAATATCCAAAGAATGCATAGGCTCAAAAGGAGGAGTCTGTAAAGCCTTCAAAACCAAATTAAGACTCCAAGGAGGAAAGATTGATTTAATGACAGGCTTGATACGGCCCAAAGCCTGTACAAAACAGTGAATATCAGGAAGCTTAGCAATCTTTCTGTGAAATAAAACAGAAAAAGCAGAGATTTGTCCCTTCAAGGAACTTGCAGATAAACCTTTATCCAAACCATCCTGAAGAAACTGTTAAAATTCTAGGAATTCTAAAAGAATGCCAGGAGAATTTATGAGAAGAACACCATGAAATATAAGTCTTCCAAACTCGATAATAAATCTTCCTAGAAACAGATTTACGAGCCTGTAACTTAGTATCAATCACTGAGTCAGAGAAACAGCTATGATTAAGCACTAAGCGTTCAATTTCCATACCTTCAAATTTAACGATTTGAGATCCTGATGGAAAAACGGTCCTTGAGACAGAAGGTCTGGTCTTAAAGGAAGTGGCCAAGGTTGGCAACTGGACATCCGGACAAGATCCGCATACCAAAACCTGTGAGGCCATGCTGGTGCTACCAGAAACACAAACAATTGTTCCATGATGATCTTGGAGATCACTCTTGGAAGAAGAATTAGAGGCAGGAAGATATACACAGGTTGGTTAAACCAAGGAACTGCTAACGCATCCACCGACTCCGCCTGAGGATCCCTGCACAAGTACCTGGGAAGTTTCTTGTTTAGATGGGAAGCCATCAGATCTATTTGTAGAAAACCCCACATCTGAACCATCTGAAAAAAACACATCTGGATCAAGAGACCACTCCCCTGGATGTAAAGTCTGACGGCTGAGATAATCCGCTTCCCAATTGTCTACACCTGGGATATGTACCGCAGAAATTAGACAAGAGCTTGATTCCGCCCAAGAAAGTATCCAAGATACTTCTTTCATAGCTAGGGGACTGTGAGTCCCACCCTGATGATTGACATATGCCACAGTTGTGATATTGTCTGTCTGAAAACAAATGAACGGTTCTCTCTTCAACAGAGGCCAAACCTGAAGAGCGCTGAAAATAGCACAGAGTTCTAAAATATTGATTGGTAACCTCGCCTCTTGAGATTTCTAAACCCCTTGTGCTGTCAGAGATCCCCAGACAGCTCCCCAACCTGAAAGACTTGCATCTGTTGTGATTACAGTCCAGGTTGGATGAACAAAAGAGGCCCCTTGAACTATACAATGGTGATCTAAAGAAGAAACAAAGATATCTGTACCATTTATAACCACTTATAATAATCAACATAATACAATTAATAATATTTTAAATAAACATTGGAACGTTTTAAAAATGGACCCAATTATTGGGAAAGAACTAAATGATAGGACCCAAATATTTTTTTAAAAAGCTATGAATTTTAAAAACATATTGTGTCCAAGTGAGTTTAAACAAAGAGATATCACAAAACAAGTGGATCTATATAAAAATAGGCTGTCAGGATTTTATCCTTGTCATTAATGTAAGCCTGTAAATATAGCTCAAAAGCAAAAGAAGTAAAATCCACCGTAACTTCTAAAGACTATAAAATAAAACATATGATTAGATGTAGGGATAAAGGAGTCCTCTATTTGATAAAGTGTCCATGTTTAAAACAGTAGTTAGGTCAAACTAGCAGACCCCTAAGGGACAGAATATGTGAACATTTAAACAATATTAAAAATGGATTTGAAGGACACTTACTATCCAAACATTTTAAAGATAAACATAATCAGAGTACAGCTGGACTGAAATTTTGGGGCATAAAGATAGTTAAGAAGAATTGGAGAGGGGGAAATTATGAACAGGATTTATTACACAGCGAAGCTGAGCTTATATATAATTTTAAAACATTACATCCCTTAGGATTGAATGCTGAATTAGATTTAAATCCCCTAATACATAGAAAATAAGACTTTTTTTAAAATGTATTTATTATCTTTAGGGTTTTTAAAAAATTAGATTTTTTATAAAATTAATTAATAGAATTTTATGAAAGATAGCTATAAACATTTTTTTTTAGTAATTTTATATAATTTTTTAATATTTTTAACAATTTTGACATAGTGTGTGCAATGTATAGATTAAATATGGTTTAAAGTGAGTGCAAAAATGGATAAGGTATCCCTTTAAGAAATATATTTTTAAGAATGAAAAATGAATATTGTTAGCCATCCATAGAAATAAAAGATATGCATCTTGAAAAAGGCTCATAACGAGCGGAAACGCGTTGATACGATACCAGGAGATTAAACCTACATGATGAGAAACTAAAAATAAACAGCCAAACGGAAGGATAAAGAAACCGGAACTCTCCGGAATTAAACAGTAAGACAACAGACGCTGTAAAAAGTCCTTTCAGGCTAATCTCTAAGCGAGTGCGGTGAAAGGAATACCGACTCCAAACGAACCCTGCAGTACAGAGGAGGATCCCTTTCTTGCCTGGAGACACATAAGAGGTAAGAAACCTGTGTCATCGGAAGGCCAAGTTGGAAGAGATCCAACAAGTATTGGGGCACATACAGGAGCGATTGTGACAAGGTGAGAAGCACAACACTGCTGTGACGGCCAAACTTATTAAAGAACAGCTGTAAGAGGAAAAGAAAAAAGGTAACAGGATAATCTAAGTAAATTCTGGGAGACTTTATTACAATATAAAGACTTTATAATCTTTTGGATACATTGATTGATTGTTTTTAAAAACCGTTACAATTTGAATCTAAAAGTAACGATATTCAAGACACCCTATTGGCTAATAGAAAACACGTGTTTTTAAGGAACAAAAACAAAGTTGTGGAAATTGCCTTTAACAAAAGTGGTTCAGCTTGTGAAACTGTAACAGAATTACAAAAAGGGAACAACATATTGATTCAATGTGGAGAATTTTTAATATAGTGTGATTGTATATAGAGTGTGCTCTCATTTATTTATTTTATATTTGTATTGTGTGGTGTAATAAAAACTATTTGTCTTTAGCAATTTTGAGCGCTCCTCAATATCTTTTTATTCTAAAGTTTATACTAATAACTAGCACTCAGAGCTTAGCTCCTCCCACCCTTAGGTACGGTGCTGTGCGTATATTCAGTGGCAGAGAGAACGAAGAAATTGAATAACACTCCTTAATGCAAAGCTGCCTGTTCAGGAATGCAAAGCTGCCTGTTCAGGAATATTAATACTTATTAATATTAGTATTAAAGGAAAAGGTCCTATTAGGAAGAATAGGAAAAGTATGCTCTTTCTGCACATAGAATTTGTGTTTCCACTTAAAATTTAACTTTTACTGGTTATTGTTAAAAAGGCAGCAAAAATTAGATAGTATCTAGCGTGCCAGAGATTAATTTAAAAACACAACTCTATAATTATGACTTGTGAACAAATATTTCAAAGTTGCTAAGCAAATTAATTTCTATCACGTTTAAGGGTAGAAAATATAGGGGAGGACAGAACAATAATATATAGTCAATGTAAGAGGCTCTATTTAGGATCTGTATCCTGTATTGCCCTATATTAGGATAGATAAGCCACTTGTTAGTTAATATACTTGATATGCTGTAATACCCATCCCAATCCTTCCCCCCCCAATAAAGTATACCACGTATTGAAACAACTTAGATAAGTCAGTTAAATTGGTCAAAAATGCAAGTTAAGAGAGTGCAAGTTAAAAATAGAACACGTTGCCCCTAACGCGGTCGCGTTTCACAAATGTGCTTCCTCAGAGGGGTCTGGCGCGCCGTTTAGCAGAGATTATTATAATGTGGATAAACCCTCCTATTGAGCTCCTGATAGGTCCGTTATGTGGAGCGGAAGTATAAGCTATTGGTGCATTGGTCTGTCAGTACGGTTTAGTATATTGAGTGGAGCAAAATTAACTCTGTATCTTCCGTAAGGATGCAAAGTTTTAGGTTTGTGCACAGATAAAACCAGATGTGTTCCGATGGATTACAATTTTAATTTGAATATAGCTGTGGTATTATAACGATAAGAAAGTTATGTGTTGAACTGGGTTGAATAATAAATGAATAATGAAAAAAGTGACTTTGCCTGTAGACGTGAGAATTATATTGCGGTAGTTAATGGTACACAATGAAATAAAATAGAATAACATTTAAATAATCCATACTAAGGAATACTAAAAAGTGCTTGTGTTTAAGATTACCTGTGATAGGCTGTTAAATAGCCATAATCCACAGATCTAAATGTGTGCATAAGTATATTTTCTAGTGCTATTTCGATATTTAGACTATATCATTACATTAATAAAATGACAAAGGATAACATAAATGGGTCGTTTATTAGCTTTTTCCTTGTTTTAACAAAATTGGAAAATATGTACCTTTGTACATTTATTATTGTGAAAAATGGTCAAACTTGTCATAATGAAAGTTAAATAAATAGATTTATTATATTTAAGGCCAATATTGACTCTGCATGTTCTGTTTTGAATGGTGTAGTAAGTTTGTGCGCAGGTTGGATATTTTGAGATCAGTATTGACACTGCTTATTTTTTATTACAATATAGATGGACATTTCTGGTAGTAAAATTACTCTGTTTATACTGAGAGAGTGTTTATGTATAAAAATCCCTTATGGTAGAGAATAAATAAACGGCTAAAAGTGTCCACAGAGAACTAGGGTTGATATCTAGCTAATAATACATTTCAAACTTACTTGAATTAAATGGAATTCAAAAGAGAAATTCTATATAGTGCAATACATGTTGAAAATTTATACTTTATATTAGAGAAGAGAAAAATGTGTTGAACCAAAGTTAATGGGCTGAAAGACCTTGGAAAATGATATAGTGATACTAGTGCTAAAACTTTAAGTGGAGGGTGAGAAGTGCATTTGTGTACTTGCTGCACATTAATTACTCATATTCTTTTCTGTTTAATCATAATGGGTACTGATATGTATCCATATAGATTTTAATCTGATTTATTGAAACAAAAAAAGAGAGCTCCAAACCTTCAATGAAGTAGTATGCCATCAAATTGAGAATATATCACATAGAAAAAATAAGCACAATATCACAATTAATGAACGAAAACTGTAACAGAGATTCAATCATGGCAGGATACCATAGTGAAGCCACTTTGAAAGAAATTAATTTATCAGATAAGTTCTTACATAAATTATGTTTTCTTTCATGTAAGTGGCAAGAGTCTATGAGCTAGTGACATATGGGATATAATGCCCAAGATGTGGAAATCCATGAGTCACTAGAGAGGAATGGATAAAATAACAACAACTAAATTAAAAAAAAAATAATTAAGTTTTCTTTAATAATTTCAAAAAACCTCAAATCAAAGGCACTAGAATCAAAGCTTCATTCTTAAAAGCTCAAGAAGTGGCAACTGATCTAGTAGAATGAGCTGTAATTCTCTGAGGTGGAGACTGCCCCGCCTCCAAATAAGCTTTGTGAATCAAAAGTTTTAACCAAGATGCCAGATAAATAGCAGAGGCTTTCTGACCTTTCCTGGAGCCAGAAAAAATAACAAATAGACTAGAAGTCTTTCTGAAATTTTTAGTAGCCTCAACGTAATATTTCAAAGCTCTTACCACATCACACCCCCTTCTCCTCCTATCTGCTTTCCCTTAGCGCCTTGAGACCCTCACGGGTGATTAGTTTGCGCTCTATAAGTACCCAATAGATCGATAAAGACCTTTCAAGATTATTCTTAGGATTAGGACACTAAGAAGGAACAACAATTACCCTATTGATGTTAGAATTCACAACTTTAGGCAAAAATTTAAATGAAGACTCTCTAGCAGAAGAGATAGCCAAAAGAACACATAATTTCATTTATTTCATATTGGCAAGAGTCCATGAGCTAGTGACGTATGGGATATACAATCCTACCAGGAGGGGCAAAGTTTCCCAAACCTCAAAATGCCTATAAATACACCCCTCACCACACCCACAATTCAGTTTAATGAATAGCCAAGAAGTGGGGTGATAAAGAAAGTAGTAAAAAGCATCAACAAAGAAATTTGGAAATAATTGTGCTTTATACAAAAGAATCATAACCACTATAAAAAGGGTGGGCCTCATGGACTCTTGCCAATATGAAAGAAATGAATTTATAAGGTAAGTTCTTACATAAATTATGTTTTCTTTCATGTAATTGACAAGAGTCCATGAGCTAGTGACGTATAGGATAGCAATACCCAAGATGTGGAACTCCACGCAAGAGTCACTAGAGAGGGAGGGATAAAAAATAAAAACAGCCATTTCCGCTGAAAAAATTAATTCACAACCCAAATCATTAGTTTAGTCTCATAAATGAAAATAAAAAACTTAAATTATAAGCAGAAGAATCAAACTGAAACAGCTGCCTGAAGAACATTTCTACCAAAAACTGCTTCCGAAGAAGCAAATACATCAAAATGGTAGAATTTAGTAAAAGTATGCAAAGAAGACCAAGTTGCTGCTTTGCAAATCTGATCAACTGAAGCTTCATTCTTAAAAACCCAAGAAGTGGAAACTGATCTAGTAGAATGAGCTGTAATTCTCCGAGGTAGGGTCTTACCCAACTCCAAATAAGCTTGATGAATCAAAAGCTTTAACTATGATGACAAAGAAACGGCAGAAGCCTTCTGACCTTTCCTGGAACCAGAAAAGATAACAAATAGACTAGAAGTCTTCCTGAAATCTTTAGTAGCTTCAACATAATATTTCAGAGCTCTCACCACATCCAAAGAATGTAAAGATCTCTCCAAATAATTCTTAGGATTAGGACACAAAGAAGGGACAACAATTTCTCTATTAATGTTGTTAGAATTCACAACCTTAGGTAAGAATTTGAATGAAGTCCGCAAAACTGCCTTATCCTGATGAAAAATTAGAAAAGGAGATTCACAAGAGAGCAGATAATTCAGAAACTCTTCTAGCAGAAGAGATGGCCAAAAGGAACAACACTTTCCAAGAAAGTAGTTTAATGTCCAAAGAATGCATAGGCTCAAATGGAGGAGCCTATAAAGCCTTCAAAACCAAATTAAGACTCCAAGGAGGAGAGATTGATTTAATGACAGGCTTGATTTGAACCAAAACCTGTACAAAACAGTGAATATCAGGAAGTTTAACAATAGTTTTGTGGAATAAAACAGCAGAGATTTGTCCTTTCAAGGAAGGAACTTGCAGACAAACCTTTATCCAAACCATCCTGAAGAAACTGTAAAATTCTAGGAATCCTAAAAGGATGCCAAGAAAATTTATGAGAAGAACACCATGAAATGTAAGTCTTCCAAACTCGATAATAAATCTTTCTGGAAACAGATTTACGAGCCTGTAACATAGTATTAATCACTGAGTGTCAGGGTGCCAGGAATCAGACTGAGACGAGAAGTGCAAAAATAATCACACCTTTATTAATAGCAAAAAATAAAAAGTCCACAAGTCAAATAACAAGCCAGGAGTCAAAACCAGAGATGGTAGTCAGACGAGCCGAGTCAGGAGCCAAAGCGAATAGTCAGACGAGCCGGAATCAGGAACAAGGAAAACAGCAGAGTCAGGAACAAGCCAGGGATCAGGAACCAGGAAGGATGTCAGGCAGCCAGGTAATACACAGGAACTCTCACAAACAGGTCTGAGACAAGGCAAAGCATACTGAACAGAGGCCCTTTAAATAATAAGTGATGAAATCACAATTCTGAGACTGCATCCTGTCTCACATGGATGATGCACACCAGTCTGGCCATGAAAGAAAGTGCAGGAAGTGAGCAGCATCCCCCACAATGCACCAAGTCAGAAAGAGAGGTGAGTAAAATGGCTGCCAGCAGCACATGGCAAACACAATAGGGAAAAACCCTGACAATACCCTCCCCCGCGTGAGGACAAAAGGCTTATTGGGGAAACGGGCATGGAAGGCACGGAGGAGGGTGGGAGCATGAACATCAGAGGAGGGGACCGAAGCCCCTCTAGTGAACCAAATACTGTACACGGCCCCTGGACATACAAGAGTCAATAATGCTGCTGACCTCATATTCCTCATGGTTGTCACCAAAGATAGGACGGGAACGAGGCAAAACACAGTGGTAAACCGATTACAAACCAATGGTTTCAAGAGGGAGACATGAAAAACATTGGAGATGCGCATAGCAGGAGGAAGGTTAGAGCGTAAGCCACAGGATTAACCCGTCAGAGTATTCGAAAAGGACCAACATATCGGGGAGCCAATTTATTGGAAGGCACACAAAGGTTCAAGTTGCGGGAGGACAGCCAAACTCTCTCACCAACCTGGTAGGAAGGTGCGGGCAGACGCCTACAATCAGCCTGGAACTTTTGGCGCTGCATAGAACGATGAAGGCAATCTTGAATTTGCACCCACGTGGATCGGAGTTGCCGAAGATGCTCCTCCGAAGCCGGAATACCCTGAGACATGAATGAATTGGGCAACAAGGATGGTTGAAACCCATAATTCGCCATGAACGGGGATAACTTGGAGGAAGCATTAATAGCACTATTACGAGCAAACTCTGCCCAAGGTAACAGTTCAGACCAATTATTGTGGTGATCTGAGACATAGCAACGGAGGAACTGTTCCAGAGCTTGATTAGACCGTTCCGCAGCCCCATTGGATTGAGGGGGATATGCCGAGGAGAAGGAAAGCTGGATCCCCATTTGAACACAAAAGGAACGCCAAAATCTGGAGACAAACTGGCTATCCTATCTCCTTGGGTAACCCATGTAAACGGAAGACCTCCCGGGCAAAAATTGAAGCAAGCTCCTGAGCGGTAGGCAGCTTCATCAAGGGATGCAATGTGACATTTTAGAAAAACGGTCAACCACCATAAGGATAACAGTATTGCCATTGGAAACAGGGAGCTCGACAATGAAGTCCATGGAAAGATGTGTCCAAGGACGCTCACCATTAGCAATAGGTTGAAGAAGACCCCCAGGAAGACGTTGAGGAGTCTTATTCTGTGCACAAACTGAGCAGGAGGCAACATACGCAGCAACATCAGAACGAAGACCTGGCCACCAAAATTGTTGAGTGACAGACCAAATCATTTGGTTCTTGCCTGGGTGACCTGCGGCTTTAGGATAGTGGTAAGTGTGCAAAAGTTTAGTTCAAAGATTCTCAGGAACAAAACACTTACCACTAGGTTTCTCAGGAGGTGCATTGGTTTGTGCAGCCAGGATCTCCTCCCCCAAGGGAGAAGTCAAATTAGTACGTATGGTAGCCAAAATATGGTCAGGAGGTATAACAGGAGTAGGTACAGACTCCTCCTTGGACAGAGGCAAAAATTGTTGAGAGAGGGCATCAGCCCTAGCATTCTTACTACCAGGCATGTAGGAGACCACATAATTAAACAGAGACAAAAATAGCGCCCATCTGGCCTGTTGGGGCGACAAACGTTTTGCTTCAGATAGATAAGTTAAATTCTTGTGGTCAGTAAGAATGAGCACTGGCACGCTAGTACCCTCAAGAAGATGCCTCCATTCCTTGAGTGCCAAAATTATGGCCAGTAATTCCCTGTTGCCAATTTCATAATTGCACTGCGCTGGAGACAATTTCTTAGAGAAGAAACCACACGGATGCAAGGAACCGTCAGGCGTAGGACATTGAGACAAGAGGGCACCTACTCCAGTCTCAGACGCATCGACCTCAAGAACGAAAGGCAGGACAGGGTTAAGATGAGCCAGAACTGGAGCGGCAGCAAAAGCAGTCTTAAGAATATCAAAGGCCTTAATGGCAGTAGGTGACCAATAGAGTGGATCATTCTCTTTACAGGTCATGTCTGTGATAGGTTTGACCAACGAAGAAAAGTTTTTAATAAACTTTCTATAGTAATTGGCGAACCCCAAAAAACGTTAAATAGACAGAAGACCAACTGGGCGAGGCCACTGCAGAACTGCAGATTACTTGTCAGGATCCATGGAGAACCCTGCAACGGAGATAACGTAACCTAGGAAGGTTACTTGGGTCTGATGGAACTCACATTTCTCGAGTTTACAAAACAGGCCGTTCTCACGTAGTCTCTGAAGAACCCGTGTAACATCAGAACGACGAGCCTCAAGTGTGGGTGAGTGTATGAGGATGCTGTCTAAGTACACCACAACACACTGTTGCAACATATCTCGTAGGAGATCATTAATAAATTCCTGAAAAACAGCAGGAGCATTACATAGGCCAAAGGGCATTACAAGATACTCATAATGCCCGCTCCTGGTGTTAAATGCTGTTTTCCATTCGTTGCCCTCCTTAATCCTAACGAGATTGTACGCTCCTCTCAAATCAAGTTTAGTAAAGACCGTAGCTCCCTTGAGGCGGTCAAAGAGTTCCGTAATGAGCGGAATAGGGTAAGCATTCTTAATGGTAAGATGATTAAGACCCCTATAATCGATACATGGTCTTAACTCGCCACCCTTTTTCTTCACAAAGAAGAAGCCAGCCCCTGCAGGAGAGCAGGATTTGCGGATGATTCCCCGTGACAGAGCATCAGCAACATACTCCTCCATAGCACAATTCTCTGCAACAGACAGAGGGTACACCCGGCCCCGAGGAGGAATGGCTCCGGGTTGCAGGTCTATGGCACAATCGTAAGACCGGTGAGGAGGCAACATACCGGCACGCACCTTGTCAAACACGTCTAGGAACTCTCGGTACTCCTCTGGCAATTGAGATACTGAAGAAGTGCACAAGACTTTAACTGATTTCCGAAGACAAGTGGAAATACATTAAGGGGACCACGACAAAATTTCGGAACTGCGCCAGTTGAGACTGGGATTGTGCATTTGGAGCCAGGGATAACCCAGAACAACCGGAAAATGCAGAGAGTTTATAACCAGGAACTGGAGGGTTTCAAAATGGAGAGCCCCAACAGCCATGGACAACGTAGCAGTTTCGTGAGTAATGAGTGCGGGCTGAAGGGGCCTGCCATCAATGGCCTCAATAGCAAGCGGAACGCACTGAGGCAAAACAGGAATGGAGTGCTTTGATACAAAAGCACTGTCAATGAATAGCCCGCAGCACCGGAGTCAACAAGAGCCTGAGTGACTATGGAGGAGTCCACCCAGGAAAGGACAACCGTGACCAAAGGTTTCTCCTTAAGCGGTTCCGGGGACGAGGATAAACCACCCAAGGTCTGCCCCCAACAGGACCTTAGGTGTGAGCGTTTCCTGGCCGTTTAGGACAAGACTTCAAAAGGTGGCCCTGTAACCCACAATAGAGGCAGAGCCCCTCCCTCCTCCTAAAGGCCCTCTCCGCCGCGAAGAGACGCGTGAATCCTAACTGCATCGGTTCAGCAGTACCTGGTGACTCGGGACCAGGAGGCATGGGAGGAGAGGGAGGCATGGGTGGGAACAAACACGTAGGAGACAACCGGAACAGAAGCCTTCCGCAAGCGCTCCTTGAAAGAAGAAAAAATTAGGATAAAAAAAGACATCAATGCCTCGAGATCCTCTGCTAAATCTCTAGCAGTAACTTCGTTTTTAATCGCATCAGAGAGCCCATGAAAGAAGGCGGCAACAAGGGCTTCATTGTTCCAACCTACCTCTGCGGCAAGCGTACGGAACTCAATAGCATACTGAGCAACAGATCTTGTACCTTTACAAAAATGGAAAGTTAAGGCTGCGCTACTATACTTAACAGACAGCGTGAATCAAGGAGTATGGTAGATTCATTAGAGGATTCTCAGCGATATCCCGCAAAACAGAAGGAAGTCGAATTTGAATCAAGGGGAGTGCTGCTGTACAGGAATCCGGAGGTCTCTCATCCACGGACGTACACACCGATACTGCAACAGAGAAGAAGGAGACAGCGCACGTCCGATTCAAGGTAGAGGTATTTTATTTCAAATGGCACACACTAGTAATAAACTCACTAGAAAGAAGAATAAAAACAGCAAAGGGCAGCGATAGTGTAACCCACTTCACCACAACAAGCAAATGGCATCAGGAGAAACAGAAAGGCGAAACACGTGGATGGCATCAGGAGAAACAGGAAGGCGAAACACGTGGACGCCTTCTTGTTTCTCCTGATGCCATTTGCTTGTTGTGGTGAAGTGGGTTACACTATCGCTGCCCTTTGCTGTTTTTATTCTTCTTTCTAGTGAGTTTATTACTAGTGTGTGCCATTTGAAATAAAATACCTCTACCTTGAATCGGACGTGCGCTGTCTCCTTCATCTCTGTTGCAGATCTTGTACCTTGCTGAATGGACATGAGTCGTTTAGCAGCAGAGGAGGAGCGAGCCGGAACATCAAATACCCTTCGAAAGGAGGCCACAAATTCAGGGTAATTTGAAATTACAGGTTTATTAGTCTCCCACAAGGGATTAACCCAGGCCAAAGCTGTGTCAGAGAGTAACAAGATGAGAAATCCCACATTAGCTCTGTCAGAGGGAAACGCCTGTGGTAACATCTCAAAGTAAATGCCCACCTGGTTCAAAAACCCTCTGCACTGAATAGGATCGCCTCCATATCGCTGAGGTAGAGGCGCAGAACCGGACATGCTCCTGGTAGGCATAGGTGCAGCAGCGGAAACAGGAGCAGCCATAACTTGCGGGACACTTTGGTCCAAATGTGCAGTGTGAGTCAACAGGGTTTGCAGGGCTAGTGCAAATTTATCCAAGCGGTGATCCTGTACATCCATCCTGGAAATGATGGCAGGTAAAGGTGGATTATTAGCACCATCAGGATTCATGGCCTTTGCGTAATGTCAGGGTGCCAGGAATCAGACTGAGACGAGAAGTGCAAAAATAATCACACCTTTATTAATAGCAAAAAATAATAAAATGTCCACAAGTCAAATAACAAGCCAGGAGTCAAAACCAGAGCTGGTAGTCAGACGAGCCGAGTCAGGAGCCAAAGCAAATAGTCAGACGAGCCGGAATCAGGAACAAAGAAAACAGGAACAAGACAGGGATCAGGAACCAGGAAGTATGTCAGGCAGCCAGGTAATACACAGGAACTCACACAAACAGGTTTGAGACAACGCAAAGGCAAAGCATACTGAACAGAGGCCCTTGAAATAATAAGTGATAACATCACAGTTCTGAGACTGCATCCTGTCTCACATGGATGATGCACACCAGTCTGGCCATAAAAGGAAGTGCAGGAAGTGAGCAGCATCCCCCACAATGCACCAAGTCAGAAAGAGAGGTGAGTAAAATGGCTGCCAGAAGCACATGGCAAACACAACAGTGAAATACCCTGACACTGAGTCAGCAAAACCTCTATGACTAAGCACTAAGCATTCAATTTCCATACCTTCAAATTTAATGATTTTAGATCCTGATGGAAAAATGGGCCTTGAGATAGAAGGTCTGGCCTTAAGGGAAGTGGCCTAGGTTGACAACTGGACATCCAAACAAGATCCGCATACCAAAACCTTTGAGGCCATGCTGGAGCCACCAGCAGCACAAACAATTGCTCCATGATGATTTTCGAGATCACTCTTGGAAGAAGAACTAGAGGCGGGAAAATATAAGCAGGTTGATAACACCAAGGCAGTGTCAATGCATCCACTGCTTCCGCCTGAGGATCCCTGGACCTGGACAGGTACCTGGGAAGTTTCTTGTTTAGATGAGATGCCATCAGATCTATTTATGGAAGCCCCCACATCTGAACAATTTGAGAAAACACATCTGGGTGGAGAGACCATTCTCCCGGATGTAAAGTCTGACGACTGAGATAATCCGCTTCCCAATTCTCTATACCTGGGATAAGAACCGCAGAAATTAGACAAGAGCTGGATTCCACCCAAACAAGTATCCGGGATACTTCTTTCATAGCTTGAGGACTGTGAGTCCCACCCTGATGATTGACATATGCCACAGTTGTTACATTGTCTGTCTGGAAACAAATGAACGGTTCTCTCTTCAACAGAGGAAAAAACTGAAGAGCCCTGAGAATTGCAGTTCTAAAATATTGAGACAAAAAGAGAAAGGGCGCCTCCTAGTGTAGCCAATATAGAACTGGACAGATATAATCAGATATAAATTTTATACTCACAAATTGTGAAGGCAAAGATAATGCCAAGATGAACGCTCTGGGAACTCAGCAGTGTCCCAGTTGACTGTGCACCAGATGGGAGGGCAGCTCCTCCTGTTAAATTGTTATGGCAATCTGTAGAAATGGAAGATATATAGAGGGCGACTCCTAGTGCAGATCAGTTAGCTTTAAATTTTCCCACTAACAACTCCCCTTGGAAGAATACTCACACAGTGGGAAGCACACTATAGTGCTAATGCAGCCTGCTGGGTATATTGCAGTGGCCCAGCGCACATATACACTCTGGTAATGAACAGTTCCAAGGTTTTTTTGCAGGATGTTCCAATAAAACAACAGGAGACTTCAGTGGATAAAAGGAACTTTATAAAAATCAATGAATCATATAAAAACAGTCAGTAAAAACATAATTTATGCTTACCTGATAAATTTATTTCTCTTGTAGTGTATCCAGTCCACGGATCATCCATTACTTATGGGATATATTCTCCTTCCCAACAGGAAGCTGCAAGAGTCCACCCACAGCAAAGCTGCTATATAGCTCCTCCCCTAACTGCCATTACCAGTCATTCGACCGAAAACATGCAGAGAAAGGAAAACCATAGGGTGCAGTGGTGACTGTAGTTTAATGGAAAAATTACCTGCCTTAAAGTGACAGGGCGGGCCGTGGACTGGATACACTACAAGAGAAATAAATTTATCAGGTAAGCATAAATTATGTTTTCTCTTGTTAAGTGTATCCAGTCCACGGATCATCCATTACTTATGGGATACCAATACCAAAGCTAAAGTACACGGATGATGGGAGGGACAAGGCAGGTACTTAAACGGAAGTTACCACTGCCTGTAAAAAACCCTTTCTCCCAAAAATAGCCTCCGAAGAAGCAAGGTATCAAATTTGTTAAATTTGAAAAAGTATGAAACGCAGACCAAGACTCCGTCTTGTAATCTGTTCAACAGAAGCCACATTTAAAAAAGGCCCAAGTGAAAACCACAGCTCTAGTAGAATGAGCTGTAATCCCTTCAGGAGGCTGCTGTCCAGCAGTCTCATAAGCTAAATGAATTATGCTTTTTAACCAAAAAGACAGAGAGGTTGCTGAAGTCCTTTGACCTCTCCTCTGTCCAGAATAGACAACAAACAAGGTGAATGTTTGATGAAAATCTGTAGTAGCTTGTAAGTAAAACTTTAAAACACGAACCACGTCCAAATTGTGTAATAGACGTTCCTTCTTTGAAGAAGGATTAGGATACAAGAATGGAACAACAATCTCTTGAGTGATATTCTTGTTAGATACCACCTTAGGTAAAAACCCAGGTTGGTACACAGGACTACCTTATCCGTACGGAGAACCAGATAAGGAGAATCACATTGCAACGCAGATAACTCGGAGACTCTATGAGCCGAGGAAATAGCTACCAAAAAGGAACTTTCCAAGATAGAAGTTTGATATCTATGGAATGAAAAGGTTCAAATGGAACTCCTTGAAGAACCTTAAGAACCAGCTTTAAGCTCCATGGCGGAGCAACATTTTTAACCACAGGCTTGGTTCTAACCAAAGCCTGATCAAATGCCTGAACGTCTAGAATACCTGCCAGACGCTTGTGCAAAAGAATAGACAGAGTAGAAATCTGTCCTTTTAAAGAACTAGCTGACAACCCTTTTCTCAAAATCATCTTGGAGAAAAGATAATATCCTGGGAATCCAGACTTTACTCCATGAGTAACCCTTGGATTCATAACAATAAGATATTTACACCATATCTTATGTTAAATTTTCCTAGAGACAGGCTTTTATGCCTGTATTAAGGTATCAATTATTGACTCGGAGAAGCCATGCTTTGATAACATCAAGCGTTCTGTCTCCAGGCAGTCCATCTCAGATTAGTTATATTTAGATGGTTGAAAAGACCCTGAGGTAGAGGGTCCTGTCTCAGAAGCAGAGACCGTGGTGGAAAGGATGACATGTCCACCAGATCTGCATACCAGGTCCTGCGTGGCCACGCAGGCGCTGTCAAAAGCACCAAAGCACTCTCCTGCTTGATCTTGTGCAAACCCCTCCGGAGGGAATTCCCACTCCCCCGGATGAAAAGTCTGACGACTTAGAAAATCTGCCTCCCAGTTCTCAACACCTGGGATAGGGATAGCTTTTAGACAAGAGTGAGTCTCTGTCCAGTGAATTATTTTAAGACTTCTAACATTGCTAGGGAACTTCTGTTCCCCCTTGATGGTTGATGTAAGCCACAGTCGTGATATTGTCCGACTGAAATATGATGTACCTCAGAGTTGCTAACTGAGGCCAAGTCTGAAAAGCATGGAATATCGCTCCCAGTTCCAGAATATTCATTAGAAGGAGGGTCTCCTCCTGAGTCCACTATCCCTGAGCCTTCAGGGAGTTCCAGACTGTATCCCAACCTAAAAGGCTGGCATCTGTTGTAACAATTGTCCCATCTGACCTGCGGAAGGTCATACCCTTGGACAGATGGACCCGAGATAGTCACCAGAGAAGAGAATCTCTGGTTTCTTGGTCCGGTTTTAACAGGAGAACAAATCTGTGTAATCCCCGTTCCTCTGGCTGAGCATGCATAGTTGCAGTGGTCTGAAATGTAGGCGTGCAAACGGTACTATGTCCCTTGCCGCTACCATTAAGCCGATTACATTCATGTACTGAGCCACCAAAGGGCGCGGATGGAATGAAGAACACGGCAGAAATTTAGAAACTTTGACAACCTGGACTCCGTCAGGTAAATTTTAATTTCTACAAAATCTATCAGAATCCCTAGGAGGGAAACCCTTGATATTGGGGATAGAGAACTCTTTCCTTGTTCACTTTCCACCCATGCGATCTCAGAAATGCCAGTACTACGTCCGTATGAGACTTGGCAACTTGGATGTTTGACGCCTGTATCAGGATGTCGTCTAAATAAGGGGCCACTTCTATGCCCCGCGGCCTAAGGACCGCCAAAGTGACCCCAGAACCTCCATAAAGATTCTAGGGGCTGTAGTTAACCCAAAGGAAATAGCTACAAACTGGTAATGCCTGTCTAGAAAGGCAAACCTGAAAAACCGATGGTGATCTTTATGCATCGTAATGTGAGGATAAGCATCCTTCAAATCCATTGTAGTCCTCTATTGACTCTCCTGGATCATAGTTAAGATGGTACGAATAGTTTCCATCTTAAATGATAGAATTCTAAAGAATTTGTTTAAGATCTTTTAGATCCAAAATAGGTCTGAAGGTTTCCTTTCCTTGGGAACCACAAACCGATTTGAGGAAAACTGTGTCCCTGTTCCTCTATTGGAACTGAATGGGTCACGTACACAATGCAAGAATGTCTCTTTCTTTATCTGGTTTGCAGATAAATGTGAAAGGCAAAAACTCCCCTTTTTTGGGGGGGAAAGCTTTGAAATCCAGAAGATATCTCTGGGTTATAATTTCCAATGCCCAGGGATCCTGGGCATCTCTTGCCCACGCCTGGGCGAAGAATGAAGTCTGCCCCCTATAGGATCCGTTACCAGATAGGGGTCCGTTCCTCATGCTGTTTTAGAGGCAGCAGCAGGCTCCTTGACCTGCTTATCTTTGTTCCAGGTCTGGTTGTCTCCAGACCGCCTTGGACTGAGCAAAAGTTCCCTCTTATTTTGCCTTAGAGGAAGTTGATGCCACACCTGCCTTGAATTTTCGAAAGGCACGAAAATTAGGCCTTTTTTGTCCCTTGATTTGGACCTGTCCTGAGGAAGGGCATGATCTTTTCCTCCAGTGATATAAGTAATAATCTCCTTCAAACTAGGCCTGAATAGGGTCTGCCCCTTGAAGGGAAGTTAAGTAGCTTATTTATTAAAGTCACGACAGCTGACCATGATATAAGCCATAGCGCTCTGCGCGCCAGTATAGTAAAAAAAAGCCGTTAGTCTAGTCAAAGGAACAAAGGCATCAGAAAACAAAGGAATTGGCTAGCTTAAGTGCTCTAAGCTTGTCAAATATATTCATCCAATGGAGCCTGTAAAGCCTCATCAAGAGACTCAAACCAGAACGCCGCAGCAGCAGTGACAGGAGCAATGCGTGCAAGGGGCTGCAGGATAAAACCTTGTTGAATAAACATTTTTTATCCATTGGATCTAAAAAAGCACAACAGTCCTCGCCAGAGGTAGTGGTACGCTTAGCTAGAGTAGAAACTCTTCTCTCCACCTTAGGAACTGTCTGCCATAAGTCCCGTGTGGTGGCAACTATTAGAAAACATTCTTCTAAAAAATAGGAGGGGAAGAGAACGGCACACCTGGTCTATCCCATACCTTATGAAAAATTTTAGTAAACCTCTTTAGGTATTGGAAAAACATAAGTACACACCGGCACTGCATATTATTTATCCAGTCTACACAATTTCTCTGGCACTGCGATTGTACACATTCATTCAGAGCAGCTAAAGCCTCCCTGAGCAACAAGTGGAGGTTCTCAAGCATAAATTTTAAATGTAGAAATATCAGAATCAGGTTAAATCATCTTCCCTGAGTCACAAATATCACCCACAGACTAAGCATATTGTGAGGTAGTATCAGACATGGTTCTTAAAGCGTCTGTATGCTCTGTATCTACCCCCAGAGCTGTTTTGCTTTCCTTTAATTTCAGGTAGTCTGACTAATACTGCTGCCAGTGTATTATACACAACCTTTGCCATGTCTTGTAAAATAAACGCTATGGGCGCCATTGATATACTTGGCGCCATTTGAGCGTGAGTCCCTGGAGCGGGAGTCAAAGGGTCTGACACGTGGGGAGAGTTAGTCGGCATAACTTCCCCCTCGACAGAATCCTCTGGTAAAATAAACGCTATGGGTGCCCTTGATGTACTTGGCGCCATTTGAGCGTGAGTCCCTAAAGCGGGAGTCAAAGGGTCTGACACGTGGGGAGAGTTAGTCAGCATAACTTCCCCCTCGACAGAATCCTCTGGTGATAATGTTTTTAAATACAAAAAATGATCTTTATTGTTTAACATGAAATCAGTACATCTGGTACACATTCTAAAATGGGGTTCCACCATGGCTTTAAACATAATAAACACAGAGCCTCCTCTATGTTAGACATGTTAGAACTAATAAAGAGACTAGTAAGCTTGGAAAACACTTTAAATCAAGTTAACAAGCAAATATAACAAACGTTACTGTGCCTTTAAGAGAAACAAATTTTGTCAAAATTTGAAAAACAGTGAAAAAAGGCAGTAAATCAAACAAAATTTTTACAGTACATGTAATAAGTTAACAGAGCATTGCACCCACTTGCAAATGGATGATTAACCCCTTAATGCAAAAAACAGATAAAAAATAAATAAATAAAAAAAACGACATTTTTTTTAAACAGACACAACAAAACTGCCACAGCTGAGCTGTGGATTACCTTCCCTATAACTGTTTCTATGCATAATTTAAGCCAGCCATGTGGAAAAATTAGGCCCCAATAAGTTTTATCACCAAACATATGTTAAAAAACGATTAAACATGCCAGCAAACGTTTTAAAACACATTCTTATAAGAGTATGTATGTCTATTAATAAGCCTGATCCAGTCGCTATCACTGCATTTAAGGCTTTACTTACATTACTTCGGTATCAGCAGTATTTTCTTAGTCAATTCCATTCCTTAGAAAAATATATTACTGCACATACCTTAGCATATATCTCTATCAATCAGCCTGGTACCAGTCACTTTCACTGCATTTAAAGGCTGTACTTACATTACTTCGGTATCAGCAGTATTTTCTTAGTCAATTCCATTCCTTAGAAAAATATTTTACTGCACATACCTTATTTGCAGGAAAACCTGCACGCCATTCCCCCTCTGAAGTACCTTACTCCTCAGAATGTGTGAGAACAGCAACTGGATCTTAGTTACGTCTGCTAAGATCATAGAAAAAACGCAGGCAGATTCTTCTTCCAAATACTGCCTGAGATAAACAGCACACTCCGGTGCCATTTAAAAATAACAAACTTTTGATTGAAGAAATAAACTAAGTATAAAAAACCACAGACTCTCACGACCTCCTATCTATGTTGAGACTTGCAAGAGAATGACTGGTAATGGCAGTTAGGGGAGGAGCTATATAGCAGCTTTGCTGTGGGTGGACTCTTGCAGCTTCCTGTTGGGAAGGAGAATATATCCCATAAGTAATGGATGATCCGTGGACTGGATACACTTAACAAGAGAAACACGCTACGCGTTTCTCAGAGTTAGCCACTCTGTTTCCTCAGGCAAGTAATACTGATCAATAGCTGAAGTCTCCTATTTATGTAACCTAGAACCAATTAGGGTATGGGTTACACCCAGTGCACACCCTTTCTCTATTCTCACAGGTGCATTTGCCTTTTTAATGAAAAGCTGCATTGCTTAGCTATAATCTGAAAAGTGCATATCCACAAAGTTATACAATGTATTACCAAACAAAAAGATATTTACACATAAACATATAGAAACATAATATGACATATCAAACAACATTGTTTGCAAACTAAACAATTTGTATCTGTACACATACATTTCAAACTGATAGTATACTGGGTGATATACAGCATTGTTTCCAAACCTAATAGTTAACAGGTGCATTTGCCTTTTTAATGAAAAGCTGCATTGCTTGACTATAATCTGAAAAGTGCATATCCACAAAGTTATACAATGTATTACCAAACAAACAAAATCCCCCCCAAAAAAAATATTTTAAAAATAACAAACTTTTGATTGAAGAAATAAACTAAGTATAAAAAACCACAGACTCTCACGACCTCCTATCTATGTTGAGACTTGCAAGAGAATGACTGGTAATGGCAGTTAGGGGAGGAGCTATATAGCAGCTTTGCTGTGGGTGGACTCTTGCAGCTTCCTGTTGGGAAGGAGAATATATCCCATAAGTAATGGATGATCCGTGGACTGGATACACTTAACAAGAGAAACACGCTACGCGTTTCTCAGAGTTAGCCACTCTGTTTCCTCAGGCAAGTAATACTGATCAATAGCTGAAGTCTCCTATTTATGTAACCTAGAACCAATTAGGGTATGGGTTACACCCAGTGCACACCCTTTCTCTATTCTCACAGGTGCATTTGCCTTTTTAATGAAAAGCTGCATTGCTTAGCTATAATCTGAAAAGTGCATATCCACAAAGTTATACAATGTATTACCAAACAAAAAGATATTTACACATAAACATATAGAAACATAATATGACATATCAAACAACATTGTTTGCAAACTAAACAATTTGTATCTGTACACATACATTTCAAACTGATAGTATACTGGGTGATATACAGCATTGTTTCCAAGCCTAATAGTTAACAGGTGCATTTGCCTTTTTAATGAAAAGCTGCATTGCTTGACTATAATCTGAAAAGTGCATATCCACAAAGTTATACAATGTATTACCAAACAAACAAAATCCCCCCCCCAAAAAATATATATATATATATATATATATATATATATACAGGGAGTGCAGAATTATTAGGCAAATGAGTATTTTGACCACATCATCCTCTTTATGCATGTTGTCTTACTCCAAGCTGTATAGGCTCGAAAGCCTACTACCAATTAAGCATATTAGGTGATGTGCATCTCTGTAATGAGAAGGGGTGTGGTCTAATGACATCAGCACCCTATATCAGCTGTGCATAATTATTAGGCAACTTCCTTTCCTTTGGCAAAATGGGTCAAAAGAAGGACCTGACAGGCTCAGAAAAGTCAAAAATAGTGAGATATCTTGCAGAGGGATGCAGCACTCTTAAAATTGCAAATCTTCTGAAGCGTGATCATCGAACAATCAAGCATTTCATTCAAAATAGTCAACAGGGTCGCAAGAAGCGTGTGGAAAAACCAAGGCGCAAAATAACTGTCCATGAACTGAGAAAAGTCAAGCGTGCAGCTGCCAAGATGCCACTTGCCACCAGTTTGGCCATATTTCAGAGCTGCAACATCACTGGAGTGCCCAAAAGCACAAGGTGTGCAATACTCAGAGACATGGCCAAAGTAAGAAAGGCTGAAAGACGACCACCACTGAACAAGACACACAAGCTGAAACGTCAAGACTGGGCCAAGAAATATCTCAAGACTGATTTTTCTAAGGTTTTATGGACTGATGAAATGAGAGTGAGTCTTGATGGGCCAGATGGATGGGCCCGTGGCTGGATTGGTAAAGGGCAGAGAGCTCCAGTCCGACTCAGACGCCAGCAAGGTGGAGGTGGAGTACTGGTTTGGGCTGGTATCATCAAAGATGAGCTTGTGGGGCCTTTTCGGGTTGAGGATGGAGTCAAGCTCAACTCCCAGTCCTACTGCCAGTTTCTGGAAGACACCTTCTTCAAGCAGTGGTACAGGAAGAAGTCTGCATCCTTCAAGAAAAACATGATTTTCATGCAGGACAATGCTCCATCACACGCGTCCAAGTACTCCACAGCGTGGCTGGCAAGAAAGGGTATAAAAGAAGAAAATCTAATGACATGGCCTCCTTGTTCACCTGATCTGAACCCCATTGAGAACCTGTGGTCCATCATCAAATGTGAGATTTACAAGGAGGGAAAACAGTACACCTCTCTGAACAGTGTCTGGGAGGCTGTGGTTGCTGCTGCACGCAATGTTGATGGTGAACAGATCAAAACACTGACAGAATCCATGGATGGCAGGCTTTTGAGTGTCCTTGCAAAGAAAGGTGGCTATATTGGTCACTGATTTGTTTTTGTTTTGTTTTTGAATGTCAGAAATGTATATTTGTGAATGTTGAGATGTTATATTGGTTTCACTGGTAAAAATAAATAATTGAAATGGGTATATATTTGTTTTTTGTTAAGTTGCCTAATAATTATGCACAGTAATAGTCACCTGTACACACAGATATCCCCCTAAAATAGCTATAACTAAAAACAAACTAAAAACTATTTCCAAAACTATTCAGCTTTGATATTAATGAGTTTTTTGGGTTCATTGAGAACATGGTTGTTGTTCAATAATAAAATTAATCCTCAAAAATACAACTTGCCTAATAATTCTGCACTCCCTGTGTATATATATATATATATATATATATATACATATATATATATATATATATATATACATACACATATATATATACACATAAACATATAGAATCATAATATGACATAACAAACATTGTTTGCAAACTAAACAATTTGTATCTGGATTCTGTACACATACATTTCAAACTGATAGTTTACTGGGTGATATACAGCTTTGTTTACAAACCTAATAGTTAATATATGTATACATACTTTTTAAACAGATAGTTTCCTCTTGTGATAGACATCCATTGCCAAATTCCCATTATCATCTGAGATAATCTTATGTTATCATTTTTCCATGTAATGGAGACTGTGTTTGTTGTTTTAAACAACTAATCAATAACATCATGTGATGTGAAATTATTTGTAACCGTGCGTGATTGTGTGTTTATTTAACTCTATCTTAATCCCTATTTGTTGTGTCTTTACTTTTGAATTATAAATAATGATAATAGACTATTGACACAAAATGTAATAAGTGGATCTATACTAATACTATACACATATATATATATATATATACACACATACATATAAAGAATGTAGATGGCCTCCCATCTTATATTTTCAAAAATATACAATGTAAATAATGTTGTTTAACCTAAAGTGTGCCTATATGAATACCTCATATTATGGAATATTAATAAAAAATTATATGTATAACCACTCATGTTGTGAAACTTATTAAAACTCTATCTGTGTGAATAAGTGTATATGTGTGTCTCATGAAAAAATGAGATATCCCTATCTATAAGAATATGAAACAAATAACTAGAATATACTTGTGAACTAATTTATATATGTGACTCAATAAAATGATCTCTATCTATCTTTGTTTGGTAATACATTGTATAACTTTGTGGATATGCACTTTTCAGATTATAGTCAAGCAATGCAGCTTTTCATTAAAAAGGCAAATGCACCTGTTAACTATTAGGTTTGGAAACAATGCTGTATATCACCCAGTATACTATCAGTTTGAAATGTATGTGTACAGATACAAATTGTTTAGTTTGCAAACAATGTTGTTTGATATGTCATATTATGTTTCTATATGTTTATGTGTAAATATCTTTTTGTTTGGTAATACATTGTATAACTTTGTGGATATGCACTTTTCAGATTATAGCTAAGCAATGCAGCTTTTCATTAAAAAGGCAAATGCACCTGTGAGAATAGAGAAAGGGTGTGCACTGGGTGTAACCCATACCCTAATTGGTTCTAGGTTACATAAATAGGAGACTTCAGCTATTGATCAGTATTACTTGCCTGAGAAACGCGTAGCGTGTTTTACTGACTGTTTTTATATGATTCATTGATTTTTATAAAGTTCCTTTCATCCACTGAAGTCTCCTGTTGTTTTATTGGAACATCCTGCAAAAAAACCTTGGAACTGTTCATTACCAGAGTGTATATGTGCACTGGGCCACTGCAATATACCCAGCAGGCTGCATTAGCACTATAGTGTGCTTCCCACTGTGTGAGTATTCTTCCATGGGGAGTTGTTAGTGGGAGAATTTAAAGCTAACTGATCTGCACTAGGAGTCGCCCTCTATATATCTTCCAGTTCTAAAATATTGATTGGTAATCTCGTCTCTTGAGATTTCCAAACATCCTTGTGCTGTCAGAGATCCCCAAACAGCTCCCCAACCTGAAAGACTCGCATCTGTTGTGATCACAGTCCAGGTTGGATGAACGAAAGAGGCCCCTAGAATTATATGATGGTGATCTAACCACCAAGTCAGAGAAAGTCGAACATTGGGATTTAAGAATATCAATTGTGATATCCTTGTATAATCCCTGCACCATTGGTTCAGCATACAAAGCTGGAGAGGCCTCATATGAAAATGAGCAAAGGGGATCGCGTCCGATGCTACAGTCATAAGACCTAAAACTTCCATGCACATAGCTACTGAAGGGAATGACTGAGACTGAAGGTTTTGACAGGCTGCAACCAATTTTAAACGTCTCTTGTCTGTTAGAGAGAAAGTCATGGACACTTAATCTATCTGGAAACCTAAAAAGGTTACCAGTGTCTGAGGAATCAAAGAACGTTTTGGTAAATTGATCCTCCAACCATGTCTTTGAAGAAACAACACTAGTTAATTTGTGTGAGATTCTGCAGAACGTAAAGACTGAGCAAGTACCAAGATATCATCCAAATAAGGAAACACCGCAATACCCCACTCTCTGATTACAGAGAGTAGGGCACCGAGAACCTTTGAAAAGATCCTTGGAGTTGTCGCTAGGCCAAAAGGAAGAGCAACAAATTGGTAATGCTTGTCTTGAAAAGAGAATCTCTGGAACTGATAGTGATCCGGATGAATCGGAATATGAAGATATGCATCCTGTAAGTCTATTGTGGACATATAATGCCCTTGCTGAATAAAAGGCAGAATAGTACTTATAGTCACCATTTTGAAAGTTGGTACTCTTAAATATCAATTCAAAATCTTTAGATCCAGAACTGGTCTGAATGAATTTTCTTTCTTTGGGACAATGAATAGATTTAAATAAAACCCCAGACCTTGTTCCTGAAAAGGAACTGGCATGATTACCCCTGAAGACTCCAGGTCTGAAACACACTTCAGGAAAGCCTGAGCTTTTACTGGATTTGCTGGGATGCGTAAGAGAAAAAATCTTCTCACAGGAGGTCTTACTCTGAATCCAATTCGATACCCTTGAGAGACAATGCTTTGAATCCATTGATTTTGGACAGAATGTATCCAAATATCCTTGAAAACCCTTAACCTGCCCCCTACCAGCTAAACTGGAATGAGGGCCACACCTTCATGCGGACTTAGGGGCTGACTTTGGTTTTTTTTAAAAGGCTTGGATTTATTCCAATTTGAGGAAGGCTTCCAATTGGAAACAGATTCCTTGGGGGAAGGATTAGATTTTTGTTCCTTATTTTGACGAAAGGAACGAAAACGGTTAGAAGCCTTAGATTTACCCTTAGGTTTTTTTATCCTGAGGCAGAAAAACTCCCTTTCCCCCAGTAACGGTTGAAATAATAGAATCCAACTGAGAACTAAATAAATTACCTTGGAAAGAAAGAGAGAGTAATCTAGACTTCCCCTCCACCCCCAGTCATGTGACTGAAGGCTATAGGAAGAGAAAGGAAAAGCTAAAAGGTGCAGAGGTGACTGAAGTTATAAATAATTAAAAAATAATCTGTCTAAAATTGACAGGGAGGGCCGTGGACTCGTCGTAACGTAGAAGAAATCATTTTATCAGGTAGGGATAAATTTCCTTTTCTTCTACAAGATACGACGAGTCCACGGATTTCATCCTTACTTGAGGGATACAATACCAAAGCAACAGGACACGGATGAAAGGGAGGGACAAGACAGAGACCTAAACGGAAAGCACCACTGGCTTGAAGAACTTTTCTCCCAAAAACAGCCTCAGAAAAAGCAAAAGTATCAAATTTGGAAAATTTGGAAAAAGTATGAAGAGACAACCAAGTCGCAGCTTTGCAAATCTGTTCCACAGATGCATCATTTTTAAAAGCCCATGTGGAAGCCACAGCTCTAGTAGAATGAGCCGTAATTCTTTCAGGAGGCTGCTGTCCAGCAGTCTCATATGCCAGGCAGATGATACTACTCAGCCAGAAGGAAAGAGAGGTAGCCGTCGCTTTCTGACCCCTACGCTTTCCAGAATAAACAATGAACAATGAAGATGATTGACGGAATCCTTAGTTGCCTGTAAGTAAAACTTTAAGGCACGGACCATGTCCAAGTTATGTAACAGACGCTCTTTCTTGGAAGAAGGATTAGGACACAGAGAAGGAACAATAATTTCCTGATTAATATTCTTATTTGAAACGACCTTAGGAAGAAATCCAGGTTTGGTACGTAAAACCACCTTCTCAGAATGAAAAATGATATAAGGTGAATCACACTGTAATGCTGAAAGCTCTGAAACTCATCGAGCAGAAGAAATAGCAACCAAAAACAAAACTTTCCAAGATAAGAACTTTATATCTATGGAATATAAAGGTTCAAACGGAACCCCTTGAAGAACTCGAAGAACTAAATTCAAACTCCAGGGAGGAGTAATTGGTCTAAATACAGGCTTAATTCTGGTTAGAGCCTGACAAAAAAAACTGAACATCTGGCACATCTGCCAAACGCTTGTGAAACAAAATTGACAACGCTGAAATTTGTCCCTTTAAGGAACTAGCTGATAAGCATTTCTCCAATCCTTCTTGGAGAAAAGACAGAATCCTAGGAATCATAACTTTACTCCATGAGTAGCCCTTGGATTCACACCAATAAAGATATTTATGCCATATCTTATGATAGATTTTTCTAGTGACAGGCTTTCTAGCCTGTATCAAAGTACTGATAACAGAATCAGAGAATCCTCGCTTCGATAAAATCAAGCGTTCAATCTCCACGCGGTCAGCTGCAGAGAAGTTAGATTTGGATGTTGGAAAGGACCTTGAATGAGAAGGTCCGGTCTCAAAGGAAGTTTCCACGGCGGTAGCGAAGACATATTCACTAGATCCGCATACCAAGTCCTGCGTGGCCACGCAGACGCTATCAGGATCACCGAAGCTCTCTCCTGTTTGATTTGAGAAATCACGCGTGGCAGGAGAGGAAACAGTGGAAACACATAAGCTAGGCTGAATGACCAAGGCACTGCCAAGGCATCTATCAGTTCTGACTGGGGATCCCTTGGCCTGGATCCGTATCTTGGAAGCTTGGCATTCTGCTGAGATGCCATTAGATCCAATTCCGTTTTGCCCCATCGGAGAATCAATAAGGGAAATACCTCCGGGTGGAGTTCCGACTCCCCCGGATGAAAGGTATGTCTGCTCAGAAAGTCCGCTTCCCAGTTCTCTACTCCTGGGATGTGGATTGCTGACGGATGACAAAAGTGGGCCTCTGGCCAACGGATTATCTTGGATACTTCTCTTATTGCTAATGAACTTCTTGTTTCCCCCCTGATGGTTGATATAGGCCACAGTCGTGATGTTGTCCGACTGGAATCTGATGAATTTGGCCGAAGCCAACTGAGGCCATGCCTGAAGTGCATTGAATATTGCTCTCAGTTCCAGAATATTGATGGAAGTAGAGACTCCACCTGAGTCCAAACACCCTGAGCCTTCAGGGAATTCCAGACTGCACCCCAGCCCAGAAGGCTGGCGTCCGTTGTCACTATCACCCAAGAGGGTCTGCGAAAGCAAGTCCCCTGGGACAGATGATCCAGCAACAACCACCAAAGAAGAGAGTCTCTGGTTTCTTGATCTAGATTTATCTGAGGAGATAGATCAACATAATCCCAATTCCACTGACCGAGCATGCACAACTGCAGCGTTCTGGGATGAAAACGAGCAAACGGAATGATGTTCATTGCCGCTACCATTAATCCGATTACCTCCATACACTGAGCCACTGATGGCCGAGGAGTGGACTGAAGTGCTCGGCAAGTATTAAGAATTTTTGATTTTCTGACTTCCATCAGGAATATCTTCATGGCAACAGAGTCTATCAGAGTTCCCAAGAAAGGAACCCTTGTCTGTGGAACCAGTGAACTCTTCTCTATGTTCACCTTCCAGCCGTGAGTTCTCAGAAAAGACAGCACTGTGTCCGTGTGAGATTTTGTTAGATGATATGTTGACGCCTGGATCAGAAAATCGTCCAGATAAGGTGCCACCGATATGCCTCGCGGTCTGAGAACCGCCAAAAGAGACCCTAGAACCTTTGTGAAGATTCTGGGTGCTGTGGCCAACCCTAAGGGAAGAGCCACGAACTGATAATGTTTGTCCAAGAAGGCAAACCTTAGAAACTGATGATGATCCTTGTGGATAGGAATATGAAGGTATGCATCCTTCAAGTCCACGGTAGTCATATATTGACCCTCCAGGATCATTGGTAAAATTGTTCGTATTGTCTCCATCTTGAAAGATGGAACTCGTAGAAACTTGTTTAGAATCTTGAGGTCTAAGATGGGTCTGAACGTTCCCTCTTTTTTGGGAACCACAAATAGATTTGAGTAAAACCCCCGTCCCTGTTCCAATCTTGGAATTGGACAGATTACTCCCATGGTAAAAAGGTCTTTTACACAGCGTAAGAACGCCTCTCTTTATTTGGTTTGCAGATAATTTTGAAAGATTAAATAACCGTGGGTCATTATTTCTAGTGCCCAGGGGTCCTGAACGTCTCTTGCCCAAGCCTGAGCAAAGAAAGAGAGTCTGCCCCCTACTAGATCCGGTTTCTTCATGCTATCTTAGGAGCAGCAGCGGGCTTCTTGGATTGTTTACCCTTATTCCAGTTCTGGTTGGGTCTCCAGACTGACTTAGATTGGGTAAAATTTCCTTCCTGCTTTGTAGAAGAAGAGGAAGCGGGGGTCCTCCTTTAAAGTTCTTTAAAGAAAGGAACGAAAATTGTTTTGTTTACCCCTCATCTTAACAGACTTATCCTGAGGTAGGGCATGGCCTTTACCTCCTGTAATGTCAGAAATGATTTCCTTCAATTCAGGCCCAAAAAGGGTCTTACCTTTAAAAGGAATAGCTAAAAGCTTAGATTTTGATGAGACATCAGCAGACCAAGATTTGAGCCACAAAGCTCTACGTGCTAGGATAGCAAATCCTGCATTCTTTGCCGCTTATTTAGCAATTTGAAAAGCAGCGTCAGTAATAAAAGAATTAGCTAGCTTGAGAGCCTTAATTCTATCTAAGATGTCATCTAATGGGGTCTCAACCTTAATAGACTCTTCTAGAGCCTCAAACCAAAATGCTGCTGCAGAAGTGACTGGAACAATGCAAGCCGTAGGTTGTAAAAGAATCCCCTGATAAATAAATACTTTCTTTAGTAGACCCTCCAATTTCTTATCCATAGGGTCTTTGAAAGCACAACTGTCCTCAATGGGTATAGTTGTACGCTTAGCTAGGGTAGATATAGCTCCCTCCACCTTAGGGACCGTTTGCCAATAGTCCCGAATGGTGTCTGATATGGGAAACATTTTCTTAAAATTAGGAGGGGGAGAGAACGGTATACCTGGTCTATCCCATTCCTTTTTAACAATTTCCGAAATTCTTTTAGGAACCGGAAAAACATCAGTGTAAGTAGGCACCTCTAGATATTTGTCCATCTTACACAATTTTTCTGAAGGCATTGTAATAGGGTCACAATCATCCAGTGTCGCTAAAACCTCCCTGAGCAACAGACGGAGGTGTTCAAGATTAAAAGACGTGACGTCCGAGTCTGTCTGAGGCAACACATTTCCTGATTCTGAAAGTCCTCCCTCAGACAGCAATTCCGTAACCCCCAAATCAGAGCACTGAGAGGGCACATTGGAAATGTCCAATAAGGCATCAGAGGATTCAGTATTTACATTAATACCTGGCCTACTGCGTTTACCCTGCAAAACTGGCAGTTTAGATAATACATCTGTAAGGGTAGTTGACATAACTGTAGCCATATCTTGCAGAGTAAAAGAATTAGACGCACTAGAGGTACTTGGCGTCGCTTGAGTGGGCGTTAAAGGTTGTGACACTTGGGGAGAATTGGATGGCATATCCTGATTCCCTTCAGACTGAGAATCATCCTTAGATACACTTTCATTACCTAAAATATGTTCTTTACAGTGTACAGCCCTTTCAGTACAAAAAGGACACAATGTAAGAGGGGGTTCCACAATGGCTGCTAAACACATAGAGAACTGACTTTCTTCAATGTCAGACATGTTGAACAGGCTAGTAATAACCACACAAGTCGTTAAACTCTTTATTATGTTAATGAAAACAACTTCAGCAAAAACGGGTACTGCGCCTTTAAGGAATAAAAAAAGCGCACACTTTTTTCCAATTTGCTTAATAAGTAATTAAACTTCTCAATTTAAATGGTATATATCCTATATAGCAGTCGGATATTGCACCACAAGTAAAAAGGGCAAATTAAACCTCTAATACATAAAACGTTATGTACAAAAATATCACAAAAATGCCTCTGCTGTAGCGCCTACCTGCCCCCAGGGAATTGACCAACGATCCAATATCGTTCAGGAAAATAACCCCTAAGTCTGGGCCCAACCGGAGCTGATGACTGCTGCTTTCACTACAGAAACTAACTGCGCATTTGAAGCGCGAAAATTAGGCCCCGTCCATCATAAACAATGTACTAACAGCCTCAACAACCGCATGGAAAGTGGTTTAACCAGCCATGTGGGTTATATATGTAATAAAATAAAAGTATAGCCATGTGAACCCCCAGCACAACTCAACATAACCAGCCATCAAAACTCTTTTATATAATAAAAAACGTTAGGCTGCCCCAGTGTCTTAACCATGCTGCTGCAATAAGCCCTGCATTTGTATCAATGATAATTTACACAGGATTTCAGTACCACCCTGATATATAGGTCTACTGCTTACCCCTTCCCAACCTGGGAACTATGTCAGCCAATTCTGATATACCATAGTCTCTTCAGAAATAAATGACTGCACATACCTCAATGCTGCTTGTAGCATGAAAACGTTCCCCACAGTGAAGGTTCCTCTTGCACTCCTCAGTAACTCTGTGGGAACCAACATGGATCTTAGTGACATTTGCTAAGATCATCAACCTCAAGGCAGAAATCTTCTTCTATATCCTGCCTGAGAAAAATAGTACTCACCGGTACCATTTTAAAATAACAAACTTCTTGATTGAAGAAACTAAAAACTATCATTTTAACAACTCTTTCACTTTACCCTTCCTAATACTATAATAGGCAAAGAGAATGATGGGGGGGGGGGAGGAGATATATATATACAGCTCTGCTGTGGTGCTCTTTACCACTTCCTGTTAGCAGGAGGATAATATCCCACAAGTAAGGATGAAATCCGTGGACTCGTCGTATGTTATAGAAGAAAGAATTTATGGTATAAAATATGGATGGTGACCAAGCGCTAAGATATGTTCCTCTAGCTGTGCACAGAAGGGGTCCTAACTAGCCCTAAAATAACAGGAGTTATTAACTACTATTTTTCGTTAAATCCCATTATTATATGCATTATTTTCGTACATTTGTTATTTGTGGTGTATTGTTTGTATTTATTTTAACTACACTACATTAGTTTTAGTAATATGCCCGGCCTCCGTGTATTCATGATGTCACTTCCGGTTTTGAGACTGCAGTGACATTTATTTAGTTCATGAATTCTTATAACGTTCATTTGTTGGTAAAAAGAAGTTTGTTAAATTTTACTAAGATCGCGGTTCTTATTGTTATGTGATTTCTAAAAGATTTCCATCTTTATATTTTGCCGATTTTCTATTAATCTCATTGGTGGTGACATAATGATACATTGGTGTGTATTCTTCCTCCTATTCTATTGGATATTATGTCTTTTGTTTATAGTGACCGTAGTTTCATTTATCTGTGCTTATGAAAAAAAGAGACAATAAATTATAGCACGAAAATGGATGTTTGTGCTCATCCTATTGATCAATTTTACCATACTCCTAAGAGACCGGATCTAGTGTTCTTTATATAAATGATCTTAGCTTCCTTAACGCTTGGGATATGTGTATATTGATACTTAACATTATGTTTATTTGAGTAGCCCTTCCTACTGCCAAATGATATACAATATACTAGCTGAAGTTAGAGAATGTGATCACACAAAGAGTGACAGTATAATTGTGGTACAGAAGTCGGTATTCGTACTCATTCTATTAGTCAATTTTGCCATATTCCTAAGAGATCAGCTCTGGTATTCTTTGTATGAATTATCCTAGCATATCTTAAGCTTATGATGTGTGTACATTAATTTATACTTGACATTGTGCTCATCTGAGTGGCCCTACAGATGGAAGCATATGTAGATAGTATAATATAACACCATGTTGTGTGTATGATCTAACTATCAGTTAATCTGTACATCTTAAAGGCTAAAAAATAAAATAAAAATAATAGCTGTCAGATGATCGCAAAATGATCGTGAAAAAAGGGATGGTCTCATCAGTGGACTGACTATGGATGCATAAGAAGATAAAAATCAATCCAATTCTATCTTGTGCACTGAGACATCTCCTCATCTGTATGAGCAGATGTCCATATAAAGGAAACTAACTAATGTTAACTTAGGGATAGCTTAGCAGTATGGTAGTTTAATATTGGGACACATATACGTGGAAAAAACAGAGTTAAAAAGATGTTGTATACATCATTACGATTGGCTCTAATAGATCTTGAATAGCGCCTTATATCTATAAAATGTAGTAAGACAATTTGTACACTAAAAACAACAGAGGATCTAAATTTCTAATTAGCTTACAAACAAAATTTGCAAAATCTGATGGTCCTCTCTGATAAGTTCCTAGAGGCAAGTGGGATATGGTGATGGTGGGAGGTGTCATCTAAGGGGCCAATGGTCAAAAAAAGGTGATTTGGGATACCATGGGCCCTATATAAATCCAAAGGTGATAAGAAAAGTCTAGGACATCTAACTTATATATGTCAAATCAAGAGGTATAATATATAGTTGTGCTGAATTCGTCCATTGGTCAATATAAAAATAGAATCAATCTAAATGTTAAGTTTGCTGTGGTTCGGAGACCGGATGTTGTGATATCAACTTGTAGATCAAAAAAAGGGTAGCTAGGGTTTAAAAAGAGATAAGTAAATTTATGCTTACCTGATAAATTAAATTCTTCTATGGTACGACGTGTCCACGGATTCATCCTTTACTTGTGGGATATTATAGTCCTGCTAACAGGAAGTGGCAAAGAGCACCACAGCAGAGCTGTCTCTATAGCTCCTCCCTTAGCTCCACCCCCCAGTCAATCGACCGAAGGTACAGGAAGAAAAAGGAGAAACTAAAAGGGGCAGAGGTGACTGAAGTTTAAAATAAAAAAATATAATCTGTCTTAAAATAACAGGGCGGGCCGTGGACTCGTCCTACCATAGAAGAAATTAATTTATCAGGTAAGCATAAATTTACTTTTCTTCTATAAGGTACGACGAGTCCACAGATTCATCCTTTACTTATGGGATACAATACCAAAGCTACAGGACACGGATGAACAGGAGGGACAAGACAGATGGTTAAACAGAAGGCACCACTGCTTAAAAAACGTTTCTCCCAAAAAAAGCCTTCAAAGAAGCAAAAGTATAAAATTTGGAAAATGTGGAAAAGGTATGAAGCGAAGACCAAGTCGCAGCCTTACAAATCTGAGCTGTAATCCTTTCAGGAGGCTGCTGTCCAGCAGTCTCGTTTGCCAAATGGATGATGCTTTTCAGCCAAAAAGAGAGGTAGCCGTAGCTTTTTGACCTCTACGTTTTCCAGAATAGACAACAAACAAAGAAGACGTTTGACGGAAATCCTTGGTTGCTTGCAAGTAAAACTTCAAAGCACGAACCACGTCCAAGTTGTGCAACAGACGCTCCTTCTTAGAGGAAGGATTAGGACACAGAGAAGGAACAACAATTTCCTGATTGATATTCCTATTAGTAACAACCTTAGGAAGGAATCCAGGTTTGGTACGCAAAACCACCTTATCAGCATGGAAAACAAGATAAGGCGAGTCGCGTTGCAACGCAGATAGTTTAGAAACTCTTCGAGCCGAAGAGATAACAACTAAAAACAGAACTTTCCAAGATAGAAGCTTAATATATATGGAATGCATAGGTTCAAACGAAACCCCTCGAAGAACTTTAAGAACTAAATTCAAACTCCATGGCGGAGCAACAGGTTTAAACACAGGCTTGATTCTAACTAAAGCCTGACAGAACGACTGAACGTCTGGAACATCTGCCAGACGCTTGTGCAGTAGAATTGATAAAGCAGATATCTGTCCCTTTAATGAACTAGCTGATAGCCCCTTCTCCAATCCTTCTTGGAGAAAGGACAAAATCCTAGGAATCCTGATCTTACTCCATGAGTAGCCTTTGGATTCGCACCAATAAAGATATTTATGCCATATCTTATGATAAATTTTCCTAGTGACAGGCTTTCGAGCCTGAATCAAGGTATCTATGACCGACTCAGAGAAACCCCGCTTGGATAAAATCAAGCGTTCAATCTCCAAGCAGTCAGCCACAGAGAAACTAGATTTGGATGCTGGAACGGACCTTGAATCAGAAGGTCCTGTCTCAGTGGCAGAGTCCATGGTGGAAGAGATGACATGTCCACCAGGTCTGCATACCAAGTCCTGCGTGGCCACGCAGGTGCTATCAAAATCACCGAAGCTCTCTCCTGTTTGATTCTGGCACTCAAACGAGGAAGGAGAGGAAATGGTGGAAACACATAAGCCAGGTTGAACGACCAGGGTACTGCTAGAGCATCTATCGGTACTGCCTGAGGATACCTTGACCTGGACCCGTAACAAGGAAGTTTGGCGTTCTGACGAGACGCCATCAGATCCAATTCTGGTGTGCCCCATTGCTGAATCAATTGTGCAAACTCTTCCGGATGGAGTTCCCACTCCCCCGGTTGAAAAGTCTGACGACTTAGAAAATCCGCCTCCCAGTTCTCCACTCCTGGGATATAGATTGCTGATAGGTGGCAAGAGTGAGTGTCTGTCCATCTAATTATTTTGATAACCTCTATCATCGCTAGAGAACTCTTTGTTCCCCCCTGATGATTGATATATGCTACAGTCGTGATATTGTCCGACTGGAATCTTATTAATCTGGCCGAAGCCAGCTGAGGCCACGTCTGAAGCGCGTTGAATATTGCTCTCAGTTCTAGAATATTTATCGGGAGGAGAGCCTCCTCCTGAGTCCACAAACCCTGTGCTTTCAGGGAATTCCAGACTGCACCCCAGCCCAATAGGCTGGCGTTCGTCGTCACTATGACCCATGCTGGCCTGCTGAAACACATTCCCTGGGACAAATGATCCTGTGACAACCACCAAAGAAGAGAGTCTCTGGTCTCTTGATACAGATTTATCTGAGGAGATAAATCTGCATAATCCCCATTCCACTGTTTGAGCATGCATAGTTGCAGTGGTCTGAGATGCAAGCGAGCAAACAAAACTATGTCTATTGCCGCTACCATTAGTCCGATTACCTCCATACACTAAGCCACTGATGGCCAAGGAATGGAATGAAGAGCTCGGCAGGTGGATAAAATCTTTGATTTCCTGACCTCCGTCAGAAAAATTTTCATGTCCACCGAATCTATCAGAGTTCCCAGGAATGGAACTCTTGTGAGAGGGATAAGTGAACTCTTTTTTTTACGTTCACCTTCCACCCTTGAGATCTTAGAAAAGCCAACACTATGTCCGTGTGAGATATGGCTAGTTGGTAAGTCGACGCCTGAATTAAGATATCGTCCAGATAAGGCGCCACTGCTATGCCCCACAGCCTTAGAACCACCACAAGGGACTCTAGCACCTTTGTGAAAATTCTGGGAGCTGTGGCCAACCCGAAGGGAAGAGCCACAAACTGGTAATGCTTGTCCAGAAAGGTGAACCTGAGGAACTGGTGATGATCTTTGTGGATAGGAATGTGTAGATACACATTCTTTAAGTCCACGGTGGTCATATATTGACCCTCCTGGATCATTGGTAAAATAGTCCGAATGGTCTCCATCTTGAAGGAATTTGTTTAGGATCTTGAGATCTAAAATTGGTCTGAAGGTTCCCTCTTTTTTGGGAGCCACAAACAGATTGGAGTAGAACCCCTGCCCC
The DNA here is from genome assembly GCF_027579735.1 of Bombina bombina. Taxonomy (NCBI): domain Eukaryota; kingdom Metazoa; phylum Chordata; class Amphibia; order Anura; family Bombinatoridae; genus Bombina; species Bombina bombina. The sequence goes on from NC_069501.1 coordinate 990,206,778, forward strand.
TGTTCTGTTTTCGGAACTGGGCAGATCACTCCCATGGTATATAGGTCTTCTACACAGCGTAAGAACGCCTCTCTTTTTGTCTGGTTTACAGACAATTGAGAAAGATGAAATCTCCCCCTTGGAGGAGAATCTTTGAAATCTAGAAGATACCCCTGGGTTACGATTTCTAAAGCCCAGGAGTCCTGAACATCTCTTGCCCAAGCCTGAGCAAAGAGAGAAAGTCTGCCCCTACTAGATCCGGTCCCGGATCGGGGGCTACCCCTTCATGCTGTCTTGGTGGCAGCAGCGGGCTTCTTGGCCTGTTTACCTTTGTTCCAAGTCTGGTTAGGTCTCCAGACTGACTTGGAATGAGCAAAATTCCCCTCTTGCTTTGCAGCAGGGGAAGAGGTAGAGGGACCACCTTTGAAGTTTCGAAAGGAATGAAAATTATTTTGTTTGGTCCTCATCTTATTTGTCTTATCCTGAGGAAGGGCATGACCCTTCCCTCCAGTGATGTCTGAAATGATCTCTATCAGTATAGGCCCGAATAGGGTCTTACCCTTGAAAGGGATTGCTAAAAGCTTAGATTTTGATGACACATCAGCAGACCAGGACTTAAGCCATAACGCTCTACGCGCTAAAATAACAAAACCTGAATTCTTTGCCGCTAATTTAGCCAGTTGAAAAGCGACATCTGTAATGAAAGAATTAGCTAGCTTGAGAGCCCTAATTCTATCCAGAATATCATCTAATGGGGTCTCAACCTGAAGAGCCTCCTCCAGAGCCTCGAACCAAAAAGCAGCTGCAGTAGTTACGGGAACAATGCATGCTATAGGTTGGAGAAGAAAACCCTGATGAACAAATTTTTTCTTTAGGAGACCCTCTAATTTTTTATCCATAGGATCTTTGAAAGCACAACTGTCCTCAATAGGTATAGTTGTACACTTAGCCAGGGTAGAAATAGCTCCCTCCACCTTAGGGACCGTCTGCCACGAGTCCCGCATGGTGTCTGATATGGGAAACATTTTCTTAAAAGTAGGAGGGGGAGCGAACGGAATACCTGGGCTATCCCACTCCTTAGTAACAATGTCTGAAATCCTCTTAGGGACCGGAAAAACATCAGTGTACGCAGGAACCTTTAGAAATCTGTCCATTTTACACAATTTCTCTGGAACTACAATAGGGTCACAATCATCCAGTCACTAAAACCTCCCTGAGCAATAAGCGGAGGTGTTCTAGTTTAAATTTAAAAGCTGTCATATCTGAGTCTGTCTGAGGGAACATCTTTCCTGATCAGATCCCTCACCCCCAACTCAGAACATTGTGAGCGTACATCGGATATGGCTAATAAAGCGTCAGAGGGCTCAGCATTTGTTCTCACACCAGACCTACTGCGCTTCCCCTGCAACCCAGGCAGCTTAGATAAAAAAAAATAAACAGCAAAGGGGAAACGTTTTTTGGAGAGAGTAACCACGGCTACGATTGTAATATCAGAACAACTGGGAAGTGATATATCCAATCAATTGACTCCCAGCTCAAGTGTACCCCGTAAGTAAATATATATTCTCACAAATTATAGGATCACAGTCCTGAGGGGTTTTCCCACCCCAACCAGGACTAGTAAAGCTGGAATCCTACCGCTCTTAAGGTACACAGTAGATAGATAAGTGAGTAACTCAAATATTCAGTAAAACTGGAGTGATCGACTGTGTAATGATATGTTCACAAGCTCATACCTTGCATCTGCTGCCGGACTATGAGGGCAACCCCTGGAGGCCGTATCGAAATCACCGCTCACCTTCCTGTGCCAAATTCCTTTGTCCGCTTGCTCCCAGCTTTGTGCAGTGTCTCGAGTGAACTCCAATACCAATGCGGTAGGCAACTCCTCCTTCCGTCGTCGTCCTGGGTGATTGATGTGCTATGCGGTCAGGACATTCGTGCGTACCTGGCTGCCGTGCTCACACAACTTGAACCGGCCACTTGAGAACAAAAAAGAGAAAAAAAAGAGGAGCACAGGCAGCGGTACAATGCACTTAAAAATATTTATTTTATTACACAAGTAGTGCCATAGCGCAATGAGTGAATACAAATACATGTATGTTAGGCAAAAACAAACCAAACATAAATAGTTACGTGAGAGGGGATAAGCACCCCGGGGTTAATACTGTACAGAAAAAGTCCTTGACAGGCTGCAAACTAACAGGTATACGCGTTTCAGCTAACAGCCTTACTCATTACCTGATTAAAACATGTGTGAAGTGTGCTTTAAAAACTGACAGCCTGTCTTCCCATTGGTAGTCGGGACACTCCCCTCACAAAATCCTCCAATGGGTAATTGTTATATAGTTACTATAGCCCCATTCAACTAAAGCAAATCACAGTAAACAGTGTAATAACAATTGGTACATGCATATGTTCATAGCTATCACTATTAAAACAGGCACCTATATAGCGGATAGTATGGATTAGTGATATTGCAAACACAGTTAGATGAATTAAATACAATCATGGAGATTCCATAATCGGCGAAGTCTCATGCTGTACAGGAGGATCATCCTTTTCAAAACTCACTGAAATACAACAATATAAACTAATTAATATATGTATAGTGAATAGCACTCATAACATTAGTTCAACCCTATGTATAGAAAAATAATAAACACTGGCCAAAAAGCATAGGAACCACAGAGAGAAGGAGGGGCTTATGCACCGTATACCTAATATAGGATGCAAATGTATAGGTTATGATACATACACATAAGTCAATCCTGAGTGTATTTGCAATAAGAATGTTAGAAGGAACAGAATGAGGGGTGTATACATAATATAACGGAGCTGAATTACAGGGGGACAGCTCCTATAATAAATGGGAGTCGTATAAACACAAAAGTAGCTATGCTGTCGTGAAATACATACAGTGATGGTTTATTAAAAAACAGCATTCCCGTACTTTAAGAACTCATAGATACCTGAGTAGACATAGATCACTCCCTATGTATAATTACTCCCTAACTAAGAAGTTATTCATGTAACCCTGTCTAGATACATAACATATCGAAGGGTGGTAGTCAGAAATATGCTGAATTCATTAAATAGACCAGACAGGGGGGAGAGGGGGAGGGATAGGCAAGATGGATTAGGGGGGGGAGAGTGAGACCTCACCAAAAATTGATGAGATCATACTCCGAGTTGAGCCCTTCTGGAACTCTCGTCTTTAACTTAAAAATCCAGAATGCCTCCCTCTCCCCCAACTTCCAAACCCTATTCACCTCCCCCCTGCATGGAGGAGTTTTCTCAATAATGGTCCAGACGAAGGATGTGGTGTTCTTTAAATGAATACCTGCAAAATGTTGCACCAGTGCTGTAGTAAGTACACCCGCTCTTATATCAGCAAGATGTTCCTTAATGCGGGTTCTGGCTTCTCTAGTGGTGAGGCCTATGTACTGGAGGGAGCATTCCCTACAGGTAATAACATAACAACGTATGTAGACCTGCAATTAAAGCAAGAATCTATCCTAAATGTTTGACCCGTCATCATTGAGCTGAATTGGTCGCCTGGGGCTAACTTCTCGCATGCCACACATGTACGATGGTGGCAGCGAAACGTGCCCTTACAACTTAGCCACGACGAGGCTGGTTGTCCTGTCTTTCTAAGTTTTGTAGGTGCCACTATATTGCCTATCATTTTGTTCCTTTTATAAGAATATCTAAGGCCTTTTGCAACTACTTCCTGCAGTTTATCATCCGCAGATAGCATACTGAAGTTGTCCCTCACTATCTGACAGATTTCCCTGTACTGTCTTGAGTACTCCGTCAAAAAGACAACCTTGCTGTCCTTCTTGCTCAGAGCACTGGATTTGGATTCAAGAAGTTTGTCCCTAGGTATGCCTCTTACAGTATTCCTGGCCTTAGTGATAACAGAACCCCTGTAGCCCCTCTCTTTCAATCTCCTAGCTAGTTCATCCGCTTGTTTCTCATAAACCACTGTATCGCTGCAGTTCCTTTTGAGCCGAATGAACTGTCCTTTAGCTACCCCTTTGAACACTCCTGTTGGGTGGCAACTATCCGCATGCAACAATGAATTGCCAGAGATGGGTTTACGATAGGTCTCTGAGCTAATAAACTGATCCTGCCTACCTTTCAGAGTCACATCCAAAAAATTGATGGTGTCACATTGTATCTCATTTGTAAAGTGAATCCCCAGGGAATCATCATCCAAGCTCCCTATGAATGACTGTAATTCAGATTCACTGCCTCCCCATATGAAGAGGAGGTCGTCTATAAAGCGACCGTACCAAACAACACCAGTTTTGTGAGGATTCCTGTCTCCAAAGACGTGGGACAGCTCCCACCAACCCATAAAAAGGTTGGCATAGGAGGGGGCAAATTTTGCCCCCATAGCTGTCCCACATCTCTGGAGAAAGAAGTCCCCCTCAAATTCGAAATAATTGTGGCTGAGAAGGAAGTTAGTGACTTCCACCACATAGTCCACAAAACCTGATTCTGGTCCATACTGTTTTTCCAAGAAGAACCGGATAGCCTGTAACCCCTTTCCATGTGGAATAGAGGTATACAGAGACTTTACGTCAGCCGTAAGCCACACATAGTGTCGCTTCCAGACTACCTGTGAGAGAAGATTGAGTACATGCTTGGTATCCAATAGAAAGCTCCACAGAGCACTCACCATCGGCTGCAAAACATGATCAGGTGCTCCAACAGGGAACCAATGCCGCTGACAATTGGCCTCCCCTGCACATTGTCAGTGGACTTGTGGACCTTAGGCAGATGGTTAAACGTGGGGATAGTGGGATTGGACACTAGAAGATAATCCCGTGTCTTGGCATCAATATAGCCTAATTCCACACCATCATCTACAAGGGAGGCCAACTGCCGCTGGAATCCCCTTGTTGGATCACCCGGCAGAGCAGCATAGTCATCTGTGTTTCTCAATTGCCTGTATGCCTCCTCACGGAAACTGCTGGCATTGAGCACCAGTATAGTGCCCCCTTTGTCAGTGGCCCTCACCACTATATTCTCATTTTTTGCCAGGCTATCTAGTGCCCTTTTCTGTTGAATAGAGATGTTTTGTTGGCCCCTCTCTGACCTATAATACAACCTTGTGAGATCCTGCTCCACCCTCAGTTGGAATTTTTCTAGGACCTGCCCTCTGCTTTGTATAGGATAGAATGAGGACTTGCATTTAAAGGATGGTACTTGTATTGCTCCTGCCTCAACCACATTACCCTCATCTTCAAGTGTCTCTAAGGACCTAATGTCACAGAGTTCCTGGAAACTCAATTGGCTGCAGGCCCCTGATCCTGTCAATCTCCCAGACCTTACAACAGGAATGGATACATGGCTCTCATCATCCCCTCTCTCTTGGGAATGGTAGAACTTTCTCAGTGTCAATTTTCGGATCAGTTTGTTCACATCAAGTAAAGTCCTGAACAGATTAAAATCCGCAGTCGGTGTAAAAGATAGTCCCAGGCTCAATACCTCTAATTCATATCTATTCAGCACTGTGTCCGAAAGTTTTAGAACATTCTGTAGTTTCCTCGCCCCCGACCCCTCCTCTGGGGGTATCTCCTCTGGTCTTTGTACTGGTGGCCTTGATCTTTGTTTTCGCCTCCCCCCCCTTCTGGAATTCTTTGGGGGACCTGAAAAACCTGTTCCAGCTGGACATTCTCCAATTCTCTGGCCTCTATCTGGTTCGTTTCTGCACATCTTGGATCCTCTCTGTAGTGTGAATAAGGCTGTGCAGCCTGTGTTTTTAATATAGGAGGTGGTAGTGAAGTTGAGTTATCCTTCGGTCTAGTTACTTGTGCCCTGGGTGGTAAATCTTCTCCACCTGATCCAGAGCCCTCATCACATGATTCACCTTCACTTTCATAAAAGTTAACTCTCCTTCCCCTATTTCGCCTCTGTCTGTTGTTCCCACGTTGTTGTTTGGGATAGAATGTATTCTTATTCTGTTCCTTCCTTAGAGTGTGTCTATCCTTTTTATTCCATACATAGACACGATTAAGATCATAGTCCAACTGGTCTCTAAGGTATTTGCTATGTTTGACCTCTAATAACAAGGTTTTTGCCTCTGCTATTATTTGCTGCAATGTATTGTCAAACTTTAGATAGCTTGGCTCCCTGCTCCTGTTATTTAATTCCCTTTGAACCTCTTTGATTTTTAATGTTAGCTCCTCCAGGGATTTCTGTTTAAACTCACAAATCAGTTGCATGAGTTTTAATGAGCAAGTAGTCAGGTGGCCATTACACAAATCAATGAATACCTTGTCATCTGTGATAAACGTAGGAAATTTATTTAGCCTCAACCCTCTAGGTACAATGCCCAATTCCTGATATTTTATTAAGATTCTTTATATCCCATATAAGCTTATTTTCTTTCAGAAGGAGGAATTCTAACTCTTCAAACAGGGCAACCAAGCTATAATGGGATTTGGCTGTGGAGAACACCTTATTATAATCCACAGATATAGTATCCCTTTCCTGTGCAGTCTTTGGTGAAAAAAGCAATAGTGGAGCTACATCAGTATTAACCCCCTCACTCATACCTGACCGCAGGAAGCACACTCAGCAATAAATGTATATATATATATATATATATATATATATATATATATATATATATATATATATATATATATATATATATATACAAAAAAGTGGAGTCAAGTAAAGCACCAAGGACTTCAGTTACTCTCCCTGGAGTCTGGCCTTGACTCCACGTTTGAACGTATTAATAAATAAACAGCAAAGGGACAAACTTCTTGAATCCAAATCCAGTGCTCTGAGCAAGAAGGACAACAAGGTTGTCTTTTTGACGGAGTACTCAAGACAGTACAGGGAAATCTGTCAGATAGTGAGGGACAATTTCAGTATGCTATCTGCGGATGATAAACTGCAGGAAGTAGTTGCAAAAGGCCTTAGATATTCTTATAAAAGGAACAAAAACTATAGGCAATATAGTGGCACCTACAAAACTTAGAAAGACAGGACAACCAGCCTCGTCGTGGCTAAGTTGTAAGGGCACTTTTCGCTGCCACCATCGTACATGTGTGGCATGCGAGAAGTTAGCCCCAGGCGACCAATTCAGCTCAATGATGACGGGTCAAACATTTAGGATAGATTCTTGCTTTAATTGCAGGTCTACATACGTTGTTTATGTTATTACCTGTAGGGAATGCTCCCTCCAGTACGTAGGCCTCACCACTAGAGAAGCCAGAACCCGCATTAAGGAACATCTTGCTGATATAAGAGCAGGTGTACTTACTACAGCACTGGTGCAACATTTTGCAGGTATTCATTTAAAGAACACCACATTCTTCGCCTGGACCATTATTGAGAAAACTCCTCCATGCAGTGGGGGGGTGGATAGGGTTCAGAAGTTGGGGGAGAGGGAGGCATTCTGGATTTTTAAGTTAAAGACGAGAGTTCCAGAAGGGCTCAACTCGGAGTATGATCTCATCAATTTTTGGTGAGGTCTCACTCTTCCTCCCCCCCCCTAATCCATCTTGCCTATCCCTCTCCCCCCTGTCTGGTCTATTTAATGAATTCAGCATATTTCTGACTACCACCCTTCGATATGTTATGTATCTAGACAGGGTTACATGAATAACTTCTTAGTTAGGGCGTAATTATACATAGGGAGTGATCTATGTCTACTCAGGTATCTATGAGTTCTTAAAGTACGGGAATGCTGGTTTTTGAGATACCATCACTGTATGTATTTCACAACAGCATAGCCACTTTCTCCAACATTGGTGTGTCCGGTCCACGGCGTCATCTCTTCCCCAACAGGAAATGGCAAAGAGTCCCAGCAAAGCTGGCCATATAGTCCCTCCTAGGCTCCGTCCACCCCAGTCATTCTCTTTGCCGTTGCACAGGCAACATCTCCACGGAGATGGTTAAGAGTATGTGGTGTTTAGTTGTAGTTTTTTTATTCTACTATCAAGAGTTTGTTATTTTAAAATAGTGCTGGTATGTACTATTTACTCTGAAACAGAAAAAGATGAAGATTTCTGTTTGTGAGAGGAAGATGATTTTAGCAGACAGTAACTAAAATCGGTTGCTGTTTCCACATAGGACTGTTGAGATGAAGTAACTTCAGTTGGGGGAAACAGTTAGCAGACTTTTCTGCTTAAGGTATGACTAGCCATATTTCTAACAAGACTGTGTAATGCTGGAAGGCTGTCATTTCCCCTCATGGGGACCGGTAAGCCATTTTCTTAGTCTCAAACAGAATAAAGGGCTTAATATGGGCTATAAAACTGGTAGACACTTTTATGGGCTAAATCGATTGCTTTATTTGGACATTTTATACATGTTTATGCTGATAATTCACACTTATAAACTTGGGGAACGTTTTTTTAACGTCAGGCACTATGTTAGACACCTTTTCCAGTCAGGAAGGGCCTTCCCAGTTGTAGGCTGAGCCTCATTTTCGCACCTTTACTCCGCAGTTGTTTTTGAGTACAAGACATGCAGATGCATGTGTGAGGACCTGAGAGTAGTTGGAAAAGTTCCTATAAGGCGTCATTTGGTATCGTATTCCCCTCTGGGCTTGGTAAAGTCACAGCAAAGGCTGTAGCTGGGACTGTATAGGGGTTAAATCTGTAACCGGCTCCGGTTTCGTTATTTTAAGGGTTAAAGCTCTGAAAATTGGTGTGCAATACTTTTAATGCTTTAAGACACTGTGGTGAAATTTTGGTAAATTTTGAACAATTCCTTCATATATTTTCACATATTCAGTAATAAAGTGTGCTCTGTTTAAAATTTAAAGAGACAGTAACGGTTTTGTTTTAAAACGGTTTTTGTGCTTTATTGACAAGTTTAAGCCTGTTTAACATGTCTGTGCCTTCAGATAAGCTATGTTCTATATGTATGAAAGCCAATGTGTCTCCCCCTTCAAAATTGTGTGATAATTGTGCCATAGTGTCCAAACAAAGTAAGGACAGTACTGCCACAAATAATGAAATTGCCCAAGATGATTCCTCAGATGAAGGGAGTAGACATGGTTCTACATCATCTCCTTCTGTGTCTACGCCAGTTTTGCCCACGCAGGAGGCCCCTAGTACTTCTAGCGCGCCAATGCTTATTACCATGCAACAATTGACGGCTGTAATGGATAACTCCATAGCAAATATTTTATCCAAAATGCCTGCATATCAGAGAAAGCGCGATTGCTCTGTTTTAAACACTGAAGAGCAGGAGGGCGCTGATGATAATTGTTCTGTCATACCCTCACACCAATCTGAAGGGGCCATGAGGGAGGTTTTGTCAGATGGGGAAATTTCAGATTCAGGAAAAATTTCTCAACAGGCTGAACCTGATGTTGTGACATTTAAATTTAAAATAGAACATCTCCGCGCACTGCTTAAAGAGGTGTTATCTACTCTGGATGATTGTGACAACTTGGTCATTCCAGAAAAATTATGCAAGATGGACAAGTTCCTAGAGGTTCCGGTGCACCCCGACGCTTTTTCCTATACCCAAGCGGGTGGCGGACATAGTGAATAAGGAGTGGGAGAAACCCGGCATACCTTTTGTTCCCCCTCCTATATTTAAGAAATTATTTCCTATGGTCAACCCCAGAAAGGACTTATGGCATACAGTCCCTAAGGTCGAGGGGGCAGTTTCTACTCTAAACAAGCGCACTACTATTCCTATCGAAGATAGTTGTGCTTTCAAAGATCCTATGGATGAAAAATTGGAAGGTTTGCTTAAAAAGATTTTTGTACAGCAAGGTTACCTTCTACAACCCATTTCGTGCATTGTTCCTGTCACTACAGCAGCGTGGTTCTGGTTCGAGGAACTAGAAAAGTCGCTAAGTAGAGAGACTCCATATGAGGAGGTTATGGACAGAGTTCACGCACTTAAGTTGGCTAACTCTTTTATTTTAGATGCCGCTTTGCAATTAGCTAGATTAGCGGCGAAAAATTCAGGGTTTGCAATTGTGGCGCGCAGAGCGCTTTGGCTAAAGTCTTGGTCAGCGGATGTATCATCCAAGACAAAATTGCTTAACATCCCCTTCAAGGGTAAAACTCTCTTTGGCCCAGAATTAAAAGAGATTATCTCAGACATCACTGGGGGAAAGGGCCACGCCCTCCCACAAGATAGGCCTTTCAAGGCCAAGAATAAGTCTAATTTTTGTTCCTTTCGTAATTTCAGGAACGGACCGGCCTCTAATTCTGCATCCTCTAAGCAAGAGGGTAATGCCTCACAGTCCAAACCAGCCTGGAAACCGATGCAAGGCTGGAACAAGGGTAAGCATACCAAGAAGCCTGCTACTGCTAACAAAACAGCATGAAGGAGTAGCCCCCGATCCGGGACCGGATCTAGTGGGGGGCAGACTCTCTCTCTTTGCTCAGGCTTGGGCAAGAGATGTTCAGGATCCCTGGACGCTAGAAATAGTTTCTCAGGGTTATCTTCTGGAATTCAAGGAACTACCCCCAAGGGGAAGGTTCCACATGTCTCACTTATCCTCAAACCAAATAAAGAGACAGGCGTTCTTACATTGTGTAGAAGACCTGCTAAAGATGGGAGTGATACACCCAGTTCCAATGAAGGAACAAGGAATGGGATTTTACTCAAATCTGTTCGTAGTTCCCAAAAGAGGGAACCTTCAGACCAATTCTGGATTTAAAGATCCTAAACAAATTTCTCAGGGTACCATCGTTCAAAATGGAAACCATTCGAACGATTCTACCCACTATCCAGGAAGGTCAATTTATGACTACCGTGGATCTAAAGGATGCGTACCTACATATTCCTATCCACAAAGAACATCATCAGTTCCTAAGGTTCGCCTTTCTGGACAAACCAGTTTGTGGCCCTCCCATTCGGATTAGCCACTGCTCCAAGGATTTTCACAAAGGTACTCGGGTCCCTTCTAGCGGTTCTAAGACCGAGGGGCATTGCAGTAGTACCATACTTGGACGACATTCTAATACAAGCGTCGTCCCTTTCAAAAGCAAAGGCTCATACAGACATCGTTCTGGCCTTTCTCAGATCTCACGGATGGAAGGTGAACATAGAAAAGAGTTCTCTGTCTCCGTCAACAAGAGTTCCCTTCCTGGGAACAATAATAGATTCCTTAGAAATGAGGATCTTTCTGACAGATGTCAGAAAGTCAAAACTTCTAAGCGCTTGTCAAGTTCTTCATTCTGTTCCACGTCCTTCCATAGCTCAGTGCATGGAAGTAGTAGGGTTGATGGTTGCAGCAATGGACATAGTTCCTTTTGCGTGAATTCATCTAAGACCATTACAACTGTGCATGCTGAAACAGTGGAATGGGGACTATACAGATTTGTCTCCAGTGATTCAAGTAGATCAGAAGACCAGAGATTCACTCCGTTGGTGGATATCCCTGGACAACCTATCCCAGGGAATGAGCTTCCGCAGACCAGAGTGGGTCATTGTCACAACCGACGCCAGTCTAGTGGGCTGGGGTGCGGTCTGGGAATCCCTGAAAGCTCAGGGACTGTGGTCTCGGGAAGAGTCTCTTCTCCCGATAAACATTCTGGAACTAAGAGTGATATTCAATGCTCTCAGGGCTTGGCCTCAGCTTGCAAAGGCCAGATTCATAAGATTCCAATCAGACAACATGACGACTGTTGCGTATATCAATCATCAGGGGGGAACAAGGAGTTCCCTGGCGATGAAAGAAGTAACCAAAATAATACAATGGGCGGAGAATCACTCCTGTCATCTATCTGCGATCCACATCCCAGGTGTGGAAAACTGGGAAGCGGATTATCTGAGTCGTCAGACATTCCATCCGGGGGAGTGGGAACTCCACCCGGAGATTTTTGCCCAGTTGACTCAATTATGGGGCATTCCAGACATGGATCTGATGGCGTCTCGTCAGAACTTCAAGGTTCCTTGCTACGGGTCCAGATCCAGGGATCCCAAGGCGACTTTAGTGGATGCACTAGTAGCGCCTTGGACCTTCAACCTAGCTTATGTATTCCCACCGTTTCCTCTCATTCCCAGGCTGGTAGCCAGGATCAAACAGGAGAAGGTCTCGGTGATCTTGATAGCTCCTGCGTGGCCACGCAGGACTTGGTATGCAGACCTGGTGAATATGTCATCGGTTCCACCATGGAAGCTACCTTTGAGACAGGACCTTCTTGTTCAGGGTCCATTCGAACATCCAAATCTGGTCTCCCTCCAGCTGACGGCTTGGAGATTGAACGCTTGATTCTATCAAAGCGTGGGTTTTCAGATTCGGTGATTGATACTCTGGTTCAGGCCAGAAAACCGGTAACTAGAAAGATTTACCATAAGATATGGAAAAGATATATCTGCTGGTGTGAATCCAAGGGATTCCCTTGGAATAAGGTAAAAATTCCTAAGATTCTTTCCTTTCTGCAAGAAGGTTTGGATAAAGGATTATCTGCGAGTTCTCTAAAGGGACAGATTTCTGCTTTATCTGTCTTACTACACAAACGACTGGCAGCTATGCCAGATGTTCAAGCATTTGTTCAGGCTCTGGTTAGGATCAAGCCTGTTTACAGACCTTTGACTCCTCCTTGGAGTTTAAATCTAGTTCTTTCAGTTCTTCAAGGGGTTCCGTTTGAACCTTTACATTCCATAGATATTAAGTTGTTATCTTGGAAAGTTTTGTTTTTGGTTGCTATTTCTTCTGCTAGAAGAGTTTCAGAGTTATCTGCTCTGCAGTGTTCTCCGCCCTATCTGGTGTTCCATGCAGATAAGGTGGTTTTGCGTACTAAGCCTGGTTTCCTTCCAAAGGTTGTTTCTAACAAAAATATGAATCAGGAGATAGTTGTACCTTCTTTGTGTCCGAATCCAGTTTCAAAGAAGGAACGTTTGTTACACAATTTGGACGTAGTCCGTGCTCTAAAATTCTATTTAGAAGCTACAAAAGATTTCAGACAAACATCTTCTCTGTTTGTCGTCTATTCTGGTAAAAGGAGAGGTCAAAAAGTGACTTCTACCTCTCTTTCCTTTTGGCTTAAAAGCATCATCCGATTGGCTTACGAGACTGCCGGACGGCAGCCTCCTGAAAGAATCACAGCTCACTCCACTAGGGCTGTGGCTTCCACATGGGCCTTCAAGAACGAGGCTTCTGTTGATCAGATATGTAAGGCAGCGACTTGGTCTTCACTGCACACTTTTGCCAAATTTTACAAATTTGATACATTTGCTTCTTCGGAGGCTATTTTTGGGAGAAAGGTTTTGCAAGCCGTGGTGCCTTCCGTTTAGGTAACCTAATTTGCTCCCTCCCTTCATCCGTGTCCTAAAGCTTTGGTATTGGTTCCCACAAGTAAGGATGACGCCGTGGACCGGACACACCAATGTTGGAGAAAACTGAATTTATGCTTACCTGATAAATTACTTTCTCCAACGGTGTGTCCGGTTCACGGCCCGCCCTGGTTTTTTAATCAGGTCTGATGAATTATTTTCTCTAACTACAGTCACCACGGTACCATATGGTTTCTCCTATATTTTTCCTCCTGTCCGTCGGTCGAATGACTGGGGTGGGCGGAGCCTAGGAGGGACTATATGGCCAGCTTTGCTGGGACTCTTTGCCATTTCCTGTTGGGGAAGAGATATTCCCACAAGTAAGGATGACGCCGTGGACCGGACACACCGTTGGAGAAAGTAATTTATCAGGTAAGCATAAATTCTGTTTTTGTGTTTATACGACTCCCATTTATTATAGGAGCTGTCCCCCTGTAATTCAGCTCCGTTATATTATGTATACACCCCTCATTCTGTTCCTTCTAACATTCTTATTGCAAATACACTCAGGATTGACTTATGTGTATGTATAATAACCTATACGTTATCATCCTATATTAGGTATACGGTGCATAAGCCCTCCTTCTCTCTGTGGTTCCTATGCTTTTTGGCCAGTGTTTATTATTTTTCTATACATAGGGTTGAACTAATGTTATGAGCGCTATTCACTATACATATATTAATTAGTTTATATTGTTGTATTTCAGTGAGTTTTGAAAAGGATGATCCTCCTGTACAGCATGAGACTTTGCCGATTATGGAATCCCCATGATTGTATTTAATTCATCTAACTGTGTTTGCAATATCACTAATCCATACTATCCGCTATATAGGTGCCTGTTTTAATAGTGATAGCTATGAACATATGCATGTACCAATTGTTATTACACTGTTTACTGTGATTTGCTTTAGTTGAATGGGGCTATAGTAACTATATAACAATTACCCATTGGAGGATTTTGTGAGGGGAGTGTCCCGACTACCAATGGGAAGAGAGGCTGTCAGTTTTTTTTTTTTTTTTTTTTTTTTTTTTTTATTTAGGTATAGACAAACAAAAAAACAACAACAATATTGCAACCACAAACATAAACCCCCAACCCGTAGGGGCAATTTACAAAAGAATACATAACTAGTCATACACTGAGAATTACAACAAAAATTGAGGGCACAAAAAATAGCTTACATTCCCCATACTATAAATAATAGAGAACTAATAGCCCAAGGTAGTTTCTAGCAATGTAATATTATCTAAGTGGTTGACAGACCTATAAATTAACCTCAATTTTTTTTAGTTTTTGATATATAGGACCTCTTTTGGGTCCTCACACCTATAATTTTAATATATGATTTTCAACGACCTAGAGGGCCACTTTTTAGCCCTTATATTTAGCCCACTCCGTATACTAAAGAGTCCACACTCGGAACTCTAATCACTATAAAATTTATATTTAGTAAAAGAGAAGGATACAACTAGCCTTATAAACTATAGGGATGGGGATATTACTAGCCGCTTTACTGTGGCAGCTATTTACTAAATAGCCAGAAGCTTAAATGGAATCTACGTTCCTAAGCATGAGTATTATGGCTGCCATTTATTAAATAAGGAAAAAAAAAAAAAAATTAAGGGAATCTGCGTTCCTGTGTTTAGTTACTAAACAGATACTAAGGGAGAACCCTTAGGGGGGAATCAGAGCCAGCCAAGCATTATTATAAGATTATTTAAACAGGACTGTGAAAAGGGGGAGTACACAACCGACCAGGATGGCTTAACCAATGAGTACACAGGTATAAACCGTTATGGACTATCCAATATTTTGTAGAAAAATATATTTACAAACATCAATCTTAATACACTTACCTAGAACTAGTTAGGATTTAGATCTTAATGAGTACCCCTAGCTTGTTGCAACAAGTATAAAAATAGTTTCCATCAGAACATGAGTAACCTACTAGGATCTAGCTGATAATGGACCACTTAGCAAATCAAATTTTGAGTAATAATAGGAACATCATAGATATATACAGTAGATAAGTAGCTGCTGAATGCATAATCATGTAAATAGGTAAATCAGGCAGGCAAGCCATCATATATTCTAGTACCTGAACATAAGTATATTAACAGATTACCCAAATACAGATATACGATCCTGACATAGGGTTTTAGAAATAGTTTCCAACAGAATCATACGTAACATCTTAGGGTCTAGCTGATATTGGACCACTTAGCAAATAAAATTTTAAGTAATAATATGAACATCATAAATATAAACAGAAAATAGGTAACTGCTGAATGTATAATCATGTAAATAGGTAAATCAGGCAGGCAGGCCATCCTATGTTCTATCACCTGAACATAAGTATATGAACAGATTACACAAATAAGGGTATACGATCCTGACATTAGCCACTGCCTTGTCACATCTTTAAGTACAATAAGAGGGAGGTTTTTAATGGAATCTGTGTTCCTAGGTTCAATAATTAAACTACTGCTAATGGGAAACCCCTTAGGGGGGGTGGGGGAAACCGGAGCCAGCCAATCAGGTGTCAAATAACAGTTTACATATTTTAAGAATTAATAAACATAGAGAGCTATTAACAATAACCCTGTAATTAAAACAAAACTAGATCACCAAACTTATGAGTGCCACCTAAATAATTGTTAGTAGTGGTGCAGTTAAGGTCATATTTATCAAAAAATACACTGTATCACCTACCCAGGGGCATGGGCCCTATACCCCCAGGCTGAAGGCAAAATGCTGATCCTCCCAATAGACCTTAATGTAACATAACTAATATAGTATAGTTAAGGGATAGTAGGAAGACCATTGAAGTAAAATATTAAAACAACTGTCATCCTATCTGCGGATCTTACAATAGGGAGCTGCTCGTTATCTGAGATACATTCGTAACCCTTTGTGCAGAACTAGCGTAAAAACATATATATAAGCATAATAAAACAACCTGAGCTGTAATATCTGACTATAAACATTAGTATAAATGTTATTCTCCATCAGTATAAACATGGCTAATTAGGAAAGTCGTCATCAACAATACAAAGCTTAGAGAAATTTAAAAGTTAACAATGAAGAACAAGCACAGTCAGAAGTGTCTCTACCCAATACCATATCTACCACCACCCTGGACTGTCCCTTTTAGCTTGGAAAGCCCAGTGAGCATCTGAGTCCCGGGCCAAGAACAACGCTGAGAATCACAGTCCAAGTACAGAAGGAGTGCTAATAGTAGTAAATATAAACCATCTTGTCTGCGGGGCTTCAGGGTCAGCTGTCGTTCAGCTTGTTCACTCTCGCTAGCGCTAGCAACAGTGTTAGCTTCCGTATGGTCTAAGGTAATTGCTGTTTCTCCGCTCTTGCTTGAACTCACTTCCAGTATTTCCTGAGCACATCCCTGGTTCAAATGAGAAGAGCCGTTAGGTTGTTGCATATCTCGTACCCGATTCTCCTGAGCACCAGAGCCAGTCACCCTGTTGTCATCATCTATAGAGATCCACTTATCGGCGGGTTTAGTGCAGGGTATACTCTGGGAAGGAGCAGTGAGCTGTGATCCAGCGCCATCTTGGGATTTGTGGCGCACATTTATTTTCTCACACCGCTCCCTAAGCACTGAGTGTATGTCCAGGATAAATTCCCCAAATATATGGCAAAGTCTGTCCTCAAGTGCCTCCATCATTGTCGCCTTGAAAAAGGTATTCCACCACAGATCTTTATATCAGCAGTATCGTCTTTTATAGCAACTGCCACTGCCTCTCAAACAGTTCTGTTGGCGTTCAGGTTAACGTGTGTAGCGTGTCTTCTCCGCCTATTTGCACACTATAGTATAAGTTCTCAACTAGAAATTTGAGTTTAGGACATCCAGAATGTTGAGAAAAGGTCTCAAAAAGATTTGATTTTCAGTTTTTAAGCTCAATATTCAGGTTTAAGTCCAGGAGCTCACTGAAAATGCTGCTAGTCCTTTCGGCGGCTGGCTCCGCCCCCAGGCTGTCAGTTTTTAAAGCACACTTCACACATGTTTTAATCAGGTAATGAGTAAGGCTGTTAGCTGAAACGCGTATACCTGTTAGTTTGCAGCCTGTCAAGGACTTTTTCTGTACAGTATTAACCACGGGGTGCTTATCCCCTCTCACGTAACTATTTATGTTTGGTTTGTTTTTGTCTAACATACATGTATTTGTATTCACTCATTGCGCTATGGCACTACTTGTGTAATAAATATTTTTGTGCATTGTACCGCTGCCTGGTATTGTAAATATGGGGTTAAAGCTTCGATTTGGCCCAAAACATCCACAAGGGCCCTCAGGAGTTGGAGCTTGCTGAGTGAAAACAACTGCGCGTCTGAGGCGCGAAAATAGGCCCTGCCCATCTCACTCAATGTCTCTACAGCCTCAAAGAACCGCACCAGAACGGTTTAAACTAGCCATGTGGGTTCTGAGACCCAAAAATACTAAATTTATGCTTACCTGATAAATTTCTTTCTTTTGCAATGTACCGAATCCACGGCCCTCCCTGTCTATTCAAGACGGATAGTATTTTTGATTAAAAACTTCAGTCACCTCTGCACCTTATAGTTTCTCCTTTTTCTTCCTTGGCCTTCGGTCGAATGACTGGGGGGCGGAGTTAAGGGGGGAGCTATATAGACAGTTCTGCTGTGGGTGCTCTCTTTGCCACTTCCTGTTAGGAAGGATAATATCCCACAAGTAAGTGGCAAAGAGAGCACCCACAGCAGAGCTGTCTATATAGCTCCCCCTTAACTCCACCCCCCAGTCATTCGACCGAAGGCCAAGGAAGAAAAAGGAGAAACTATAAGGTGCAAAGGTGACTGAAGTTTTTAATAAAAAATACTATCTGTCTTGAATAGACAAGGCGGGCCATAGACTCGGTACATCGCAAAAGAAAGAAATTTATCAGGTAAGCATAAATCTTGTTTTCTTTTGCAAGATGTACCAAGTCCACGGTTTCATCCTTACTTGTGGGATACCAATACCAAAGCTTTAGAACACGGATGAAGGGAGGGACAAGACAGGAACCTAAACGGAAGGCACCACTGCTTGCAAAACCTTTCTCCCAAAATTAGCCTCCGAAGAAGCAAAAGTATCAAATTTGTAAAATTTTGAAAAGGTATGGAGCGAAGACCAAGTCGCAGCCTTACAAATCTGTTCAACAGAAGCATCATTTTTAAAAGCCCATGTGGAAGCTACCGCTCTAGTAGAATGAGCTGTAATCCTTTCAGGAGGCTGCTGTCCAGCAGTCTCATAAGCCAAACGGATGATGCTTTTCAGCCAAAAGGAAAGAGAGGTAGCCGTAGCCTTTTGACCCCTACGCTTTCCAGAATAGACAATAAACAAAGAAGATGTTTGACGAAAATCTTTGGTTGCCTGCAAATAAAAGTTCAAAGCACGAACCACATCCAAGTTGTGCAACAGACGTTCCTTCTTAGAAGAAGGATTAGGACACAGAGAAGGAACAACAATTTCCTGATTGATATTCCTGTTAGTAACAACCTTAGGTAGGAACCCAGGTTTGGAACGCAAAACCACCTTATCAGCACGGAAAACAAGTTAAGGCAAGTCACATTATAATGCAGATAGTTCAGAAACTCTTCGAGCTGAAGAGATAGCAACTAGGAACAGAACTTTCCAAGATAGAAGCTTAATATCTATGGAATGCATGGGTTCAAACGGAACCCCCTGAAGAACTTTAAGAACTAAATTTAGACTCCATGGCGGAGCAACAGGTTTAAACACAGGCTTAATTCTAGCTAAAGCCTGACAAAAGGCCCGAACGTCTGGGACATCTGCCAGACGCTTGTGCAACAGAATAGACAGAGCAGATATCTGTCCTTTTAAGGAACTAGCTGACAATCCTTTCTCCAATCCCTCTTGGAGAAAAGACAAAATCCTAGGAATCCTTATTTTACTCCATGAGTAGCCTTTGGATTCGCACCAAAAAAGATATTTACGCCATATCTTATGATAGATCTTCCTGGTGACAGGCTTTCGAGCCTGAATCAAGGTATCTATGACCGACTCAGAGAAACCCCGCTTTGATAGAATCAAGCATTCAATCTCCAAGCAGTCAGTTGCAGAAAAATTAGATTTGGATGCTTGAATGGACCTTGAATCAAAAAGGTCCTGTCTCAGTGGCAGAGTCCATGGTGGCAGAGATGACATGTCCACCAGGTCTGCATACCAAGTCCTGCGTGGCCACGCAGGCGCTATCAAAATCACTGAAGCTCTCTCCTGTTTGATTCTGGCAATCAGACACGGAAGGAGAGGGGAAAGGTGGAAACACATAAACCAGGTTGAACGACCAGGGTACTGCTAGAGCTAGGGATGCACCGACATTTCAGCCGCAGAAAGTTTCGGCCCAAAATGGCATTTTTGGCTATTTCGTTTTTCGTTTTTTTTTCCAGTTATTTTCGGTAAAATTATTGTGTAGCATGTTTCAAATTTGATGCTAGCCTAGAGCTGCTGTTTAAGTTTATTACTTGACTTACTGTTCTGCATATAATGAGTTTTCTAGCACTATACTTTATTTGGATAGTTGTAAAAATTAAAAATGTTAAATATGATTGTTACATAGAACTAAATGAAAAATAATACAGTATATTGATATGTAAAATTGTTTTAAGTAGGGATGCACCAAAATATTGGTCGCAGAAACATTTTGGCCGAAAATGGCATTATGTTTTGCCTGTTTTTTTTTTTCTTGGTAAAATTATTGTGTAGCATATTGTTATAAGATATTTTTGTCCAATTTTAGTGTGTTACTTTCAATAAAAGTGTGGGCTTTTTTTATTGGCTCTAATTATGCAAAAAAAAAAAAAAAAAAAAAAAAAAAAAAATTGTAAATAATTTGAAAAAAATACATTTTCGGTATCAGTTTCGGTTGTCGGCCAAGTGCATCCCGAATTTTCGGTTTCAGTCCAGAATTTCCATTTCGGTGCATCACTAGCTAGAGCATCTATCAGTACTGCCTGAGGATCCCTTGACCTGGATCCGTAACGAGGAAGTTTGGCATTCTGACGAGATGCCATCAGATCCAATTCTGGTGTGCCCCATAGCTGAACCAGTTGAGCAAATACCTCCTGATGGAGTTCCCACTCCCCCGGATGAAAAGTCTGACGACTTAGAAAATCTGCCTCCCAGTTCTCTACTCCTGGGATATAGATCGCTGACAGATGGCAAGAGTGAGCCTCTGCCCATCGGATTATTCTTGAAACTTCTATCATCGCTAAGGAACTCTTTGTTCCCCCCTGATGATTGAAATAAGCCAGTCGTGATGTTGTCCGACTGAAATCTGATGAATCTGGCCAAAGCCAGCTGAGGCCACGCCTGAAGAGCATTGAATATCGCTCTTAATGCCAGAATATTTATCGGTAGGAGGGCCTCCTCCTGAGTCCACAAACCCTGTGCTTTCAGGGAATTCCAGACTGCACCCCAGCCCAGTAGGTGGCATCTGTCGTCACTATAACCCACGCTGGCCTGCGGAAACACATTCCCCGGGACAGATGATCCTGTGACAACCACCAAAGAAGAGAGTCTCTGGTCTCTTGATCCAGATTTATCTGAGGAGAAAATCCCCATTCCACTGTTTGAGCATGCATAGTTGCAGTGGTCTGAGATGCAAGCGAGCAAACGGAACTATGTCCATTGCCGCTACCATTAGTCTGATTACCTCCATACACTGAGCAACTGACGGCCGAGGAATGGAATGAAGAGCTCGACAGGTGGACAAAATCTTTGATTTCCTGACCTCCGTCAGAAATATTTTCATGTCCACCGAGTCTGTCAGAGTCCCTAGAAATGAAACTCTTGTGAGAGGGATAAGCGAACTCTTTTTTTACGTTCACCTTCCACCCGTGAGATCTTAGAAAGGCCAACACTAAGTCCGTGTGAGACTTGGCTAGTTGGAAAGTCGACGCTTGAATTAGTATGTCATCTAGATAAGGCGCCACTGCTATGCCCCGCGGCCTTAGGACCGCCAGAAGGGACCCTAGCACCTTTGTGAAGATTTGTGGAGCCGTGGCCAACCCGAAGGGAAGAGCCACAAACTGGTAATGCTTGTCCAGAATGCAAACCTGAGGAATTGGTGATGATCTTTGTGGATAGGAATGTGTAGATACGCATCCTTTAAGTCTACGGTGGTCATATATTGACCCTCCTGGATCACTGGTAAAATAGTCCGAATGGACTCCATCTTGAAGGATGGGACTCTTAGGAATTGGTTGGGATCTTGAAATCTAGAATTGGTCTGAAAGTTCCCTCTTTTTTGGGAACCACAGATTGGCGTAGAACCCCTGCCCCTGTTCTGCTTTCGGAACTGGGCAGATCACTCCCATGGTAAAAAAGTCTTCTACACAGCGTAAGAATGCCTCTCTTTTTGTCGGGTTTACAGACAATTGAGAAAGATGGAATCTCCCTCTTGGAGGAGAATCCTTGAAATCTAGAAGATATCCCTGGGTTACGATTTCTACTGCCCAGGAGTCCTGAACATCTCTTGCCCAGGCCTGAGCAAAGAGAGAGAGTCTGCCCCCTACTAGATCCGGTCCCGGATCGGGGGCTAGCAGCAGGCTTCTTGGCCTGTTTACCCTTGTTCCAAATCTGGTTAGGTCTCCAGACTGGCCTGGATTGAGCAAAGTTCCCCTCTTGCTTCGCAGCAGGGAAGAGGAAACGGGACCACCTTTGAAGTTTCGAAAGGAACGAAAATTATTTTGCTTGGTCCTCGTCTTATTTGACTTATCCTGAGGGAGGGCATGACCCTTCCCTCCAGTGATATCTTTAATGATCTTTCAATTCAGGCCCGAATAGGGTCTTACCTTTGAACGGGATGGTCAACAGCTTAGATTTTGATGAAACATCAGCAGACCAGGACTTAAGCCATAACGCTCTACGCGCTAAAATGGCAAAACCTGAATTCTTTGCCTCTAATTTAGCCAGATGAAAAGCGGCGTCTGTAAAAATTCGCTAGCTTAAGAGCCCTAATTCTATCCAGAATATCATCTAATGGGGTCTCCGCCTGAAGAGCCTCAAACCAAAAGGCAGCTGCAGTGGTTACAAAAATTTTCTTTAGGAGACCCTCTAATTTTTTATCCATAGGATCTTTGAAGGCACAACTGTCCTCAATAGGTATAGTTGTATGCTTAGCCAGAGTAGAAATAGCTCCCTCCACCTTAGGGACCATATGCCACGAGTCCCGCATGGTGTCAGATATGGGAAACATTTTCTTAAAAACAGGAGGGGGAGCAAACGGAATACCTGGTCTATCCCACTCATTAGTAACAATGTCCGAAATCCTCTTAGGGACCGGAAAAACAGTGTAAACAGGAACCTCTAAATATTTGTCCATTTTACACAATTTCTCTGGAACTACAATAGGGTCACAATCATCCAGAGTCGCTAAAACCTCCCTGAGCAATAAGCGGAGGTGTTCCAGCTTAAATTTAAATGCCGTCATATCTGAATTTGTCAGAGGGAACATTTTTCCTGAATCAGAAATCTCTCCCTCGGATAGCAAATCCCTCATCCCTACCTCTGAACATTGTGAGGGAATATCGGATACGGCTACTAATTCGTCAGAAGACTAAACATTTGTTCAAGATAAAACCTCTGTGAGGGTAGAATTCATAACTGAGGCCATATCTTGCAAGGTGAAAGAATTAGATGCACTAGAGGTACTTGGCGTCGCTTGTGCGGGCATTACTGGTTGTGACACTTGGGGAGAACTAGATGGCAAAACCTGATTTCCTTCTGTCTGAGAATCATACATTGCCAAATTCAAAATATGCTGTCTGCAATTTATAGTCATATCAGTACAAGTGGGACACATTCTAAGAGGGGGTTCCACAATGGCTTCTAAACAAATTGAACAATGAGTTCTCTCAATGTCAGACACGTTGAACAGGCTAGTAATGAGACAAGCAAGCTTGGAAAACACTTTAATGAAAAAAACACAATTTTCAAAAATGGTACTGTGCCTTTAAGAGAAAAAAAGGCATACACAAACTGCAAAACTGCTTAAAATTACCCCAAATTTTCAGAAATTTTTACAGTATACACATTAAGCTTTAATAAGATTGCACCACAAGTATTAAGGCAATTAACCCCCAAATGTGAAAACCGGATTGACAAGTGTCCAAAAACCGGTAAAACCCTTGTCAGCACGCTGCCACAGCTCTGCTGTGGCGCCTACCTGCCCTCAAGGATCGATAATGTGGGGATAAAACTTCGATTAGGCCCTAGAAGTGCACCAGGACCCTCCGGTGTTGAAGCTTGCTGCTTGTCTATGTAAAACAGCTGCGCAACTGAGGCGCAAAAATAGGCCCCTCCCATCTCACTCGATGTTGCTGGGGCCTACACACAAATCTACCAAACGATTTTTAAGCCATGTGGGTTATAAAAACCCCAAACAAGCCAAGTGTACCCTCAAAAACAGATGTCCCAAAAGGAAATATAAACAGTACTCCCAGAACACACAAACGTTTGCCTAATATATCATACAAACTGAGTGCCCATAAGTTTAGCCCTTTATGCAAGCTAGTAATACCCCTTATAAAACTAGGATTACTGCTTACCCTTCCCCTAATGGGGATACTGTCAGCCTTTCTGAATTATCACAGTCTTTCCAGAAAAAATGACTGAACATACCTCATTGCTGTATAGCAAGAAACCGTTACTCACACTGAAGTTTTCCTGTACTCCTCATGCTAAGATCATCATCCTCCAAGCAGAAATCTTCATCTATCTCCTGCCTGAGAGTAAATAGTACACACCGGTACCATTTAAAAATAACAAACTCTTGCTTGAAGAAAAATAAAAACTAATACTTTATCACCTCTTTCACTTTACCCTTCCTGCTTCGAGCCGGCAAAGAGAATGACTGGGGGACGAGTTAAGGGAGGAGCTATATAGACAGCTCTGCTGTGGGTGCTCTCTTTGCCACTTCCTGTTCGGAAGGATAATATCCCACAAGTAAGGATGAAACCGTGGACTCAGTACATCTTGCAAAAGAAATAAGCCAAGTGAACCCTCAATAAAGTTGCCCAAAAAACGTTAACAGCACTCCCAGTTCAGAAAACGTTTGCCCACAAACATTCAAAAACCAGTGTCAACCATTTTTTAATTAGCCCCTTATGCAAGCTTAGTAATGCCTTTCTATAGCTCTTAGGATTACTGCTTACCCTTACCCTCATGGGGATACTATCAGCCTTTCTGAAATACACAGTCTCTCCAGAAAAAATTACTCAACATACCTCACTGCTATATAGCATGAAAACGTTCCTCACAGTGAAGTTTCTTGTACCCCTCAGCCTCTGTGGGAACAGCACTGGATCTTAGTTACAAATGCTAAGATCATCATCCTCCAGGCAGAAGTCTTCATCCATCTGCTGCCCGCGAGTAAATAGTACACACCAGTACCATTTAAAACAAAAAACTCTTGCTTGAAGAAATTAAAAACTAATATTTTATCACCTCTTTCACTTTACCCTTCCTAGTACTTAGAGTAGGCAAAGAGAATGACTAGGGGGTGGAGTTAAGGGAGGAGCTATATAGACAGCTCTGCTGTGGTGCTCTACGCCACTTCTTGTTAGCAGGAGGATAATATCCCACAAGTAAAGGATGAATCCGTGGACTCGTCGTACCTTATAGAAGAAAAACACAATTGCTTACCTGATAAATTTATTTCTCTTCTGGTGTATCCAGTCCACGGATCATCCATTACTTGAGGGATATTCTCCTTCCCAACAGGAAGCTGCAAGAGGATCACCCACAGCAGAGCTGTCTATATAGCTCCTCCCCTAACTGCCCACCCCCAGTCATTCGACCGAAGACAAGCAAGGAGAAACTATAGGGTGCAGTGGTGACTGTAGTTTAAAAATAAAAAAACACCTGCCTTAAAATGACAGGGCGGGCCGTGGACTGGATACACCACAAGAGAAATAAATTTATCAGGTAAGCATAAAATTGTGTTTTCTCTTGTAAGGTGTATCCAGTCCACAGATCATCCATTACTTGTGGGATACCAATACCAAAGCTATAGGACACGGATGAAGGGAGGGACAAGGCAGGCGCTTAAACTAAAGGCACCACTGCCTGTAAGACCTTTCTCCCAAACATAGCCTCCGAAGAAGCAAAAGTATCAAATTTATAGAATTTAGAAAAAAGTATGAAGCGAAGACCAAGTCGCCGCCTTACAAATCTGTTCAACAGAAGCCTCATTCTTAAAAGCCCATGTGGAAGCTACCGCTCTAGTAGAATGAGCTGTAATTCTTTCAGGAGGCTGCTGGCCAGCAGTCTCATAAGCTAAGCGTATTATACTCCTTAGCCAAAAAGAAAGAAAAGTTGCCGAAGCCTTTTGGCACAGGTTTAAACACAGGCTTGATTCTAACCAGAGCCTGACAAAATGCCTGAACATCTGGAAACTCAGCCAGACGTTTGTGCAACAGAATAGACAGAGCAGAAATCTGTCCCTTTAAGTAACTAGCTGACAAACCCTTCTTATTAATATCTTAGGAATCCTGACCTTACTCCATGAGTAACCCTTGGATTCACACCAATTTAGATATTTACACCATATCTTATGATAAATTTTCCTGGTGACAGGCTTTCGTGCCTGTATTAAAAGGTATCAATGACCGACTCGGAGAAACCACGCTTTGATAAAATCTAGCGTTCAATCTCCAAGCAGTCAGACGCAGAGAAATTAGATTTGGATGGTTGAAAGGACCCTGAAGTAGAAGGTCCTGTCTCAGCGGCAGAGTACATGGTGGAAAGGATGACATGTTCACCAGATCTGCATACCAAGTCCTGCGTGGCCACGCAGGTGCTATCAAAATCACTGATGCTCTCTCCTGTTTGATCTTGGCAATCAGACGAGGGAGCAGAGGAAACGGTGGAAACACATAAGCTAGGTTGAAGGACCAAGGCGCTGCTAGAGCATCTATCAGTGCTGCCTTGGGATCCCTGGACCTGGATCCGTAACGAGGAAGCTTTGCGTTCTGACAAGACGCCATGAGATCCAGTTCTGGTTTGCCCCAAAGTTGAATCAACTGTGCAAATACCTCCGGATGGAGCTCCCACTCCCCCGGATGAAAAGTCTGTCGACTTAGAAAATCCGCCTCCCAATTATCTACTCCTGGGATATGGATAGCTGATAGATGGCAAGAGTGAAACTCTGCCCATAGAATTATCTTTGAAACCTCCAACATTGCTAGGCAACTCCTTGTTCCCCCTTGATGGTTGATGTAAGCTACAGTTGTGATGTTGTCCGACTGAAATCCGATGAACCTGACCGCAGCAAGCTGAGGCCAAGTCTGAAGCGCGTTGAATATCGCTCTTAGTTCCAGAATGTTTATCGGAATGAGGGCCTCCTCCGGAGTCCATGATCCCTGAGCCTTCAGGGAGTTCCAGACTGCACCGCAACCCAGAAGGCTGGCATCTGTTGTTACTATTGTCCAATCTGGCCTGCGGAAGGTCATACCCTTGGACAGATGGACCCAAGATAGCCACCAGAGAAGAGAATCCCTGGTCTCTTGATCCAGATTTAGTAGAGGGGACAAATCTGTGTAATCCCCATTCCACTGACTGAGCATGCAGAGTTGCAGCGGTCTGAGATGTAGACGGGCAAACGGTACTATGTCCATCGCCGCTACCATTAAGCCGATTACTTCCATACACGGAGCCACCGAAGGGCGAGAAGTAGAATAAAGAACACGGCAGGAATTTAGAAGTTTTGACAACCTGGCCTCTGTCAGTAAAATCTTCATTTTTACAGAATCTATCAGAGTTCCCAGGAAGGAAACTCTTGTAAGAGGGGATAGAGAACTCTTTTCTTCGTTCACTTTCCACCCATGAGACCTCAGGAATGCCAGAACAATGTACGTATGGGACTTGGCAATTTGAAAATTCGACGCCTGTATCAGAATGTCGTCTAGGTAAGGGGCTACTGCTACACCCCGCGGCCTTAGGACCGCCAAGAGTGACCCCAGAACCTTTGTAAAGATTCTTGGTGCCGTGGCTAACCCAAAGGGAAGAGCCACAAACTGGTAATGCCTGCCTAGAAAGGCGAACCTGAGAAACCGATGATGCTCTCTGTGTATCAGAATGTGAAGATAAGCATCCTTTAAATCCACGGTAGTCATATACTGACCCTCCTGGATCATAGGAAGGATGGTTCAAATAGTCTCCATCTTGAAGGATGGAACTCTGAGAAATTTGTTTAGAATCTTGATATCTAAGATTGGTCTGAAGGTTCCCTCTTTCTTGGGAACCACAAACAGATTTGAATAGAAGCCTTGCCCCTGTTCCTCCTTTGGAACTGGGTGGATCACTCCCATAACTAGGAGGTCTTGAACACAATGTAAGAATGCCTCTCTCTTTATCTGGTTTGCAGATAATTGTGAGATGTGAAATCTTCCTTTTGGGGAAAAAGCTTTGAATTCCAGAAGGTATCCCTGAGACACAATTTCCAACACCCAGGGATCCTGGACATCTCTTGCTCAAGCCTGGGCGAAGAGAGAAAGTCTGCCCCCTACCAGATCCGTTACCGGATCGGGGGCTGATCCTTCATGCTGTCTTAGAGGCAGCAGCAGGCTTCTTGGCCTGCTTTCCTTTGTTCCAAGCCTGGTTAGGTCTCCAGACCGGCTTGGACTCGGCAAAATTTCCCTCCTGTTTTGTATTAGAGGAAGTTGAAGCTGCACTACTCTTGAAATTTCGAAAGGCACGAAAATTAGGCTGTTTGGTCCTTAATTTGCTGGACCTATCCTGAGGAAGGGCGTGACCTTTTCCTCCAGTAATATCAGAAATGATCTCCTTCAGCCCAGGCCCGAATAGGGTCTGCCCCTTGAAGGGAATGTTGAGAAGCTTAGACTTTGAAGTAACGTCAGCTGACCAGGATTTAAGCCATAGCACCCTACGCGCCTGAATAGCAAAACCTGAGTTCTTAGCCTTTAGTTTGGTTAAATGAACAACGGCATCAGAAACAAATGAATTGGCTAGCTTAAGAGCTTTAAGCTCGTCAAGGATATCATCCAATGGGGTTTCTACCTGTAGAGCCTCTTTGAGAGACTCAAACAAGAAGGCCGCAGCAACAGTGACGGGGGCAATGCATGCAAGGGGCTGGAGAATAAACCCTTGTTGAATAAAGATCTTTTTAAGATAACTCTCTAATTTTTTGTCCATTGGATCTAGAAAAGCACAACTGTCCTCGACAGGGATAGTGGTACGCTTAGCTAGAGTAGAAACTGCTCCCTCCACCTTAGGGACCGTCTGCCATAAGTCCCGTGTAGCGGCGTCTATAGGAAACATCTTCTTAAAAACAGGAGGGGGCGAGAACGGTACACCTGGCCTATCCCATTCCTTAGTAATAATTTCAGAAAACCTTTTAGGGTTTGGAAAAACATCAGTGTAAGTAGGTACTGCATAGTATTTATCCAATCTACATAATTTCTCTGGGACTACAATAGTGTCACAGTCATCCAGAGTTGCTAAAACCTCCCTGAGCAATACGCAGAGGTGTTCAAGCTTAAAATTTAAATGTAGACATATCAGAATCAGAGTGAAGTATCTTCCCTGAATCAGAAAAATCACCCACAGATTGAAGCTCCCCTGATTCAGCTTCAGTATAATGTGAAGGTGTATCAGACCTAGCTACTAAAGCGTCAGAGAGCTCTGTATTTATTCTATTCCCAGAGCTGTCTCGCTTTCCTAGCAATCCTGGCAGTTTAGATAATACCTCTGCAAGGGTATGATTCATAACTGCCGCCATGTCTTGCAAGGTATACGCAATGTGCGGGCTAGAAGTACTAGGCGTCCCCTGAGCGGGATTTATAGAATCTGACACGTGGGGAGAGTTAGCCGGCATAACTTCCCCCTTGTCAATTTCTTCTGGTGATAAATTTTTTAAAGCCAGAATATGGTCTTTATAATCTATAGTAAAATCAGTGCATTTGGTACACATTCTAAGAGGTGGTTCCACAATGGCTTCTAAACATAATGAACAATGAGTTTCCTCTATGTCAGACATGTTTAAACAGACTAGTAATGAGACCAGCAAGCTTGGAAAACACTTTAATAACTGAACAAGCAAAAAATAAAAACGGTACTGTGCCTTTAAGAGAAAAAAACAAACACAGAAACTGCAAAACAGTGAAAAAAGCAGTAAATCTTACAAAATTTTTACAGTGTGTATAATAGGCTAAAAGAGCATTGCACCCACTTGCAAATGGATGATTAACCCCTTAGTTTCAAAAACGGATCAAAAAAACGATAAACGTTTTTTAAACAGTCACAACAAACTTTGGAAGGCACAAAAACCCTTTAGAGAGGTCCTAAATGTTCAGGGGACTCCTTCAGGGAAGCTGGATGTCTCAAGCTGCAAAAAAACGAAAATAGGCCCCTCCCAACCTGTACTCACAGTGAGAGGGCCTTAAAAAACTATCCCTAGGAAAATCTAGACAGCCATGTGGAAAAAACTGGGCCCCAGAATAAAGTTTTATCACCAATATGTAAAAAACGTTTATACACTTCAAGCAAACGTTATATCTATTCAGTAATGTGAGTAAATAATAAAAATATTACCCTTTACAGCAAGCATGATACCAGTCGTTATTAAATCACTGTAATCAGGCTTACCTTAAAATAAATCCGGTATTGTCAACATTTTCTAGCATATTCATTACTCTAGAAAAATTTAAAACTGCACATACCTCAGAGCAGGAGACCCTGCACGCTATTCCCCCAGCTGAAGTTACCCATCTCTTCAGTTATGTGTGAGAACAGCAATGGATCTTAGTTACAACCTGCTAAGATCATCAAAGACCACAGACAGACTCTTCTTCAATTCTGCCTGAGGCTAAAATAGTACAACTCCGGTACCATTTGAAAATAAACTTTTGATTGAAGATAAACTACATTAATTCACCACATCTCTCTATGCTACTTCCATTGTCGAGAGCTGCAAGAGAATGACTGGAGATGGGCAGTTAGGGGAGGAGCTATATAGACAGCTCTGCTGTGGGTGATCCTCTTGCAGCTTCCTGTTGGGAAGGAGAATATCCCACAAGTAATGGATGATCCGTGGACTGGATACACCTTACAAGAGAAAGTTATCTCGTGGAGGCATGTATGATTTATTCACTATGTACCTGGTGAGGGTGAGGCAAATAGTCACATATAGAAATGACATAATTGTCACATAAAAATGCCACATAAAAAATGACTAGGACATCCACCTTAGATATGTCAAATCTGGGTGGAGTCTGGAGATATGAATATATGATTGAAAAACGTTAGGCTGCCCCAGTGTCTTAACCATGCTGCTGCAATAAGCCCTGCATTTGTATCAACGATTTTACACAGGATTTCAGTACCACCCTGATATATAGGTCTACTGCTTACCCCTTCCCAACCTGGGAACTATGTCAGCCAATTCTGATATACCATAGTCTCTTCAGAAATAAAATGACTGCACATACCTCAATGCTGCTTGTAGCATGAAAACGTTCCCCACAGGGAAGATTCCTCTTGCACTCCTCAGTAACTCTGTGGGAACCAACATGGATTTTAGTGACATTTGCTAAGACCATCAACCTCAAGGCAGAAATCTTCTTCTATATCCTGCCTGAGAAAAATAGTACTCACCGGTACCATTTTAAAATAACAAACTTCTTGATTGAAGAAACTAAAAAACAGAATTTATGCTTACCTGATAAATTACTTTCTCCAACGGTGTGTCCGGTCCACGGCGTCATCCTTACTTGTGGGATATTCTCCTCCCCAACAGGAAATGGCAAAGAGTCCAGCAAAGCTGGTCACATGATCCCTCCTAGGCTCCGCCTTCCCCAGTCATTCGACCGACGTAAAGGAGGAATATGCATAGGAGAAACCATATGATACCGTGGTGACTGTAGTTAGAGAAAATAATTCATCAGACCTGATTAAAAAACCAGGGCGGGCCCTGGACCGGACACACCGTTGGAGAAAGTAATTTATCAGGTAAGCATAAATTCTGTTTTCTCCAACATAGGTGTGTCCGGTCCACGGCGTCATCCTTACTTGTGGGAACCAATACCAAAGCTTTAGGACACGGATGATGGGAGGGAGCAAATCAGGTCACCTAGATGGAAGGCACCACGGCTTGCAAAACCTTTCTCCCAAAAACAGCCTCCGAAGAAGTATCAAATTTGTAAAATTTGGTAAAAGTGTGCAGTGAAGACCAAGTCGCTGCCTTACATATCTGATCAACAGAAGCCTCGTTCTTGAAGGCCCATGTGGAAGCCACAGCCCTAGTGGAGTGAGCTGTGATTCTTTCAGGAGGCTGCCGTCCGGCAGTCTCATAAGCCAATCGGATGATGCTTTTAAGCCAAAAAGAGAGAGAGGTAGAAGTTGCTTTTTGACCTCTCCTTTTACCAGAATAAACAACAAACAAGGAAGATGTTTGTCTGAAATCCTTTGTAGCCTCTAAATAGAATTTTAGAGCACGAACTACATCCAAATTGTGCAACAAACGTTCCTTCTTTGAAACTGGATTCGGACACAAAGAAGGCACAACTATCTCCTGGTTAATATTTTTGTTAGAAACAACTTTCGGAAGAAAACCAGGTTTAGTACGCAAAACCACCTTATCTGCATGGAACACCAGATAAGGAGGAGAACACTGCAGAGCAGATAACTCTGAAACTCTTCTAGCAGAAGAAATTGCAACCAAAAACAAAACTTTCCAAGATAATAACTTAATATCTACGGAATGTAAGGGTTCAAACGGAACCCCTTGAAGAACTGAAAGAACTAAATTGAGACTCCAAGGAGGAGTCAAAGGTTTGTAAACAGGCTTGATTCTAACCAGAGCCAGAACAAAAGCTTGAACATCTGGCACAGCCGCCAGCTTTTTGTGAAGTAAAACAGATAAAGCAGAAATCTGTCCCTTCAAAGAACTTGCAGATAATCCTTTCTCCAAACCCTCTTGTAGAAAGGATAGAATCTTAGGAATTTTTATCTTGTTCCATGGGAATCCTTTAGATTCGCACCAACAGATATATTTTTTCCATACTTTATGGTAAATTTTTCTAGTTACAGGCTTTCTAGCCTGAATAAGAGTATCAATGACAGAATCTGAGAACCCACGCTTTGATAAAATCAAGCGTTCAATCTCCAAGCAGTCAGTTGGAGTGAGGCCAGATTCGGATGTTCGAACGGACCTTGAACAAGAAGGTCCCGTCTCAAAGGTAGCTTCCATGGTGGAGCCGATGACATATTCACCAGGTCTGCATACCAAGTTCTGCGTGGCCACGCAGGAGCTATCAAGATCACCGAAGCCCTCTCCTGATTGATCCTGGCTACCAGCCTGGGAATGAGAGGAAACGGTGGGAATACATAAGCTAGGTTGAAGGTCCAGGGCGCTACTAGTGCATCTACTAGAGTCGCCTTGGGATCCCTGGATCTGGACCCGTAGCAAGGAACCTTGAAGTTCTGACGAGACGCCATCAGATCCATGTCTGGAATGCCCCATAATTGAGTTATGTGGGCAAAGATTTCCGGATGGAGTTCCCACTCCCCCGGATGAAATGTCTGACGACTCAGAAAATCCGCTTCCCAATTTTCCACTCCTGGGATGTGGATTGCAGACAAGTGGCAGGAGTGAATCTCCGCCCATTGAATTACTTTGGTCACTTCTTCCATCGCCAGGGAACTCCTTGTTCCCCCCTGATGGTTGATATATGCAACAGTCGTCATGTTGTCTGATTGAAACCTTATGAATTTGGCCTTTGCTAGTTGAGGCCAAGCCTTGAGAGCATTGAATATCGCTCTCAGTTCCAGAATGTTTATCGGGAGAAGAGATTCTTCCCGAGACCATAGACCCTGAGCTTTCAGGGGTTTCCAGACCGCGCCCCAGCCCACCAGACTGGCGTCGGTCGTGACAATGACCCACTCTGGTCTGCGGAAGCTCATCCCTTGAGACAGGTTGTCCAGGGTCAGCCACCAACGGAGTGAATCTCTGGTCCTCTGATCTACTTGGATCGTCGGGGACAAGTCTGTATAATCCCCATTCCACTGTCTGAGCATGCACAGTTGTAATGGTCTTAGATGAATTCGCGCAAAAGGAACTATGTCCATTGCCGCAACCATCAAACCTATTACTTCCATGCACTGCGCTATGGAAGGAAGAAGAACAGAATGAAGTACTTGACAAGAGCTTAGAAGTTTTGATTTTCTGGCCTCTGTCAGAAAAATCTTCATTTCTAAGGAGTCTATTATTGTTCCCAAGAAGGGAACTCTTGTTGACGGGAATAGAGAACTTTTTTCAACGTTCACTTTCCACCCGTGAGATCTGAGAAAGGCTAGGACAATGTCCGTATGAGCCTTTGCTTGTGGCAGAGACGACGCTTGAATCAGTATGTCGTCCAAGTAAGGTACTACTGCAATGCCCCTTGGCCTTAGCACCGCTAGAAGGGACCCTAGTACCTTTGTGAAAATTCTTGGAGCAGTGGCTAATCCGAATGGAAGTGCCACAAACTGGTAATGCTTGTCCAGAAAGGCGAACCTTAGGAACCGATGATGTTCCTTGTGGATAGGAATATGTAGATACGCATCCTTTAAATCCACCGTGGTCATGAATTGACCTTCCTGGATGGTAGGAAGAATTGTCCGAATGGTTTCCATTTTGAACAATGGAACCCCGAGAAATTTGTTTAGGATCTTGAGATCCAAAATTGGCCTGAATGTTCCCTCTTTTTTGGGAACTATGAACAGATTGGAGTAAAACTCCATCCCTTGTTCTCCTAATGGAACAGGATGAATCACTCCCATTTTTAACAGGTCTTCTACACAATGTAAGAATGCCTGTCTTTTTATTTGGTCTGAAGACAATTGAGACCTGTGGAACCTTCCCCTTGGGGGTAGTTCCTTGAATTCCAGGAGATAACCTTGAGAAACTATTTCTAGCGCCCAAGGATCCTGAACATCTCTTGCCCAAGCCTGAGCGAAGAGAGAGAGTCTGCCCCCCACCAGATCCGGTCCCGGATCGGGGGCCAACATCTCATGCTGTCTTAGTAGCGGTAGCAGGCTTCTTGGCCTGCTTACCTTTGTTCCAGCCTTGCATCGGTCTCCAGGCTGGCTTGGTTTGAGAAGAATTACCCTCTTGCTTAGAGGATGTAGAATTTGAGGCTGGTCCGTTTCTGCGAAAGGGACGAAAATTTGTTTTATTTTTAGCCTTAAAAGACCTATCCTGAGGAAGGGCGTGGCCCTTTCCCCCAGTGATGTCTGAAATAATCTCTTTCAAGTCAGGGCCAAACAGCGTTTTCCCCTTGAAAGGGATGTTAAGCAATTTGTTCTTGGAGGACACATCCGCTGACCAAGACTTTAGCCAAAGCGCTCTGCGCGCCACAATAGCAAAACCTGAATTTTTCGCCGCTAATCTAGCTAATTGCAAAGTGGCGTCTAAGGTAAAAGAGTTAGCCAATTTAAGTGCTTGAACTCTGTCCATAACCTCCTCATAAGAAGATGCTTTATTGAGCGACTTTTCTAGTTCTTCGAACCAGAAACACGCTGCTGTAGTGACAGGAACAATGCATGAAATTGGTTGTAGAAGGTAACCCTGCTGAACAAACATCTTTTTAAGCAAACCCTCTAATTTTTTATCCATAGGATCTTTGAAAGCACAACTATCTTCTATAGGGATAGTGGTGCGCTTGTTTAGAGTAGAAACCGCCCCCTCGACCTTGGGGACTGTCTGCCATAAGTCCTTCCTGGGGTCGACCATAGGAAATAATTTCTTAAATATAGGGGGAGGGACAAAAGGTATGCCGGGCCTTTCCCATTCTTTATTTACAATGTCCGCCACCCGCTTGGGTATAGGAAAAACTTCGGGGGGCACCGGGACCTTTAGGAACTTGTCCATCTTAAATAATTTCTCTGGAATGACCAAATTGTCACAATCATCCAGAGTAGATAACACCTCCTTAAGCAGAGCGCGGAGATGTTCCAATTTAAATTTGAATGTAATAACGTCAGGTTCAGCTTGTTGAGAAATTTTTCCTGAATCTGAAATTTCTCCCTCAGACAAAACCTCCCTGGCCCCTTCAGACTGGTGTAAGGGCATGTCAGAACCATTATCATCAGCGTCCTCATGCTCTTCAGTATCTAAAACAGAGCAGTCGCGCTTTCGCTGATAAGTGGGCATTTTGGCTAAAATGTTTTTAATAGAATTATCCATTACAGCCGTTAATTGTTGCATAGTAAGGAGGATTGGACTAGATGAACTAGGGACCTCCTGAGTGGGCAAGACTGGTGTAGACATAGAAGGAGATGATGCAGTACCATGCTTACTCCCCTCACTTAAGGAATCATTTTGGGCAACATTATTATCAGTGGCATCATTGTCCCTACTTTGTTTGTCACATTCATCACATATATTTAAATGGAGAGGAACCTTGGCTTCCGAACATACAGAACATCGTCTATCTGAAGGTTCAGACATGTTAATAGGCATAAACTTGATAACAAAGCACAAAAAACGTTTTAAAATAAAACCGTTACTGTCACTTTATATTTTAAACTGAACACACTTTATCACTGAATATGTGAAAAAGTATGAAGGAATTGTTCAAAATTCACCAAAATTTCACCACAGTGTCTTAAAGCCTTAAAAGTATTGCACACCAAATTTGAAAGCTTTAACTCTTAAAATAACGGAACCGGAGCCGTTTTTACATTTAACCCCTATACAGTCCCTGGTATCTGCTTTGCTGAGACCCAACCAAGCCCAGAGGGGAATACGATACCAAATGACGCCTTCAATAAGCTTTTTCAGTGGATCTGAGCTCCTCACACATGCATCTGCATGCCTTGCTTCTCAAAAACAACTGCGCATTAGTGGCGCGAAAATGAGGCTCTGCCTATGACTAGAAAAGGCCCCCAGTGAAAAAGGTGTCCAATACAGTGCCTGCCGTTTTTTTAACACAATTCCCAAGATTAAAATAACTCTCCAAAGTTATAAACCATTAAATATGTTTATAAAGTAATCGTTTTAGCCCAGAAAAATGTCTACCAGTCTTTAAAGCCCTTGTGAAGCCCTTTATTCTTATATTTAAAACTAAGAAAATGGCTTACCGGATCCCATAGGGAAAATGACAGCTTCCAGCATTACCAAGTCTTGTTAGAAATGTGTCATACCTCAAGCAGCAAAGTCTGCCCACTGTTTCCCCCAACTGAAGATACTTCATCTCAACAGTCCTGTGTGGAAACAGCCATCGATTTTAGTAACGGTTGCTAAAATCATCTTCCTCATACAAACAGAAATCTTCATCTCTTTTCTGTTTCAGAGTAAATAGTACATACCAGCACTATTTTAAAATAACAAACTCTTGATTGAAGAATAAAACTACATTTAAACACCAAAAAAACTCTAAGCCATCTCCGTGGAGATGTTGCCTGTGCAACGGCAAAGAGAATGACTGGGGAAGGCGGAGCCTAGGAGGGATCATGTGACCAGCTTTGCTGGGCTCTTTGCCATTTCCTGTTGGGGAGGAGAATATCCCACAAGTAAGGATGACGCCGTGGACCGGACACACCTATGTTGGAGAAACTATCATTTTAACATCTCTTTCACTTTACCCTTCCTAATACTAGCATAGGCAATGAGAATGACTGGGGGTGGCGGGGAAGGAAGGAGCTATATATATACAGCTCTGCTGTGGTGCTCTTTGCCACTTCCTGTTAGCAGGAGGATAATATCCCACAAGTAAGGATGAAATCTGTGGATTTGTCGTATCTTGTAGAAGAAAGTATTTATGGTACCATCTTCATTTTTATAACCATTTTATACACAGTTAATGTCTTGTTTAACTGCTGCACACGTCAGTATGATGCACTTTCCCTATTTCACAGAGGCACATTTATCTGCGACTTGTCTCAAATCAGAATCGAAAGTTTTACCATTTTGAGGTGAATCAGTTATTGAGCAGTGGTCCAACTTAGGCAGGGAAATACTCACACTCTGCCCTGTTAGGAGTGCTCAAGGGTAGAAATGTGAAACACAGCTTTCTTTAATATGTAATGTTTGCAATAGCTACATCAGGAAAAAAAAATAATGAATGCCGATCCCTGGAGTACCCCTTGCCAATGCCCTAAGTAACCCAAGGGCTATACGTAGCACAGGTTGAGAAACTAGGCATTAAAGGACTTAAATACAATTTTCTTCAGAGCACTATCTTCGCCAACCTAGTTGACAAGGCAAAGAATGACTGGGGGAGTAGGGGGAAGTGGGAGGGATACTTGATGCTTTGGCTGGAGTGTCTTTCCCTCCTCCTGGTGGCCAGGTGTTGTATTCCCAACAGTAATGAATCAATTAATGGACTCTCCCTGCCATTGGAAAGAAGTCCAATTTAGGAAAACATACTTTGGCTACTCCTATTGATATTAATAGAAAGATGGTCTCCTTTCCTCTGAACAATGGGTGGCATATTTTGGTCTTTTTTTTTAAAAAAACAGAATTTATGTTTACCTGATAAATTTCTTTCTCCAACGGTGTGTCCGGTCCACGGCGTCATCCTTACTTGTGGGAATATTCTCTTCCCAAACAGGAAATGGCAAAGAGAGCACAGCAAAAGCTGCCCATATAGCCCCCCCCCCTCTGGCTCCGCCCCCCAGTCATTCGACCGACGGTTAGGAGAAAAAGGAGAAACTATAGGGTGCCGTGGTGACTGTAGTGTATAAAGAAAGAAATTTTTCAAACCTGATTAAAAACCAGGGCGGGCCGTGGACCGGACACACCGTTGGAGAAAGAAATTTATCAGGTAAACATAAATTCTGTTTTCTCCAACATTGGTGTGTCCGGTCCACGGCGTCATCCTTACTTGTGGGAACCAATACCAAAGCTTTAGGACACGGATGAAGGGAGGGAGCAAATCAGGTTACCTAAACGGAAGGCACCACGGCTTGCAAAACCTTTCTCCCAAAAATAGCCCCCGAAGAAGCATAAGTATCGAATTTGTAAAATTTGGCAAAAGTGTGCAGAGAAGACCAAGTCGCTGCCTTACATATCTGATCAACAGAAGCCTCGTTCTTGAAGGCCCATGTGGAAGCCACAGCTCTAGTAGAATGAGCTGTAATTCGTTCAGGAGGCTGCCGTCCGGCAGTCTCATAAGCCAATCTGATGATGCTTTTCAGCCAAAAAGAATGAGAGGTAGCAGTAGCTTTCTGTCCTCTCCTCTTACCAGAATAAACGACTAACACCACATACTCTTTACCATCCCAGTGGAGATGCTACTTGTTCAGAGCGGCAAAGAGAATGACTGGGGGGCGGAGCCAGGGGGGTGCTATATGGGCAGCTTTTGCTGTGCTCTATTTGCCATTTCCTGTTGGGGAAGAGAATATTCCCACAAGTAAGGATGCCGCCGTGGACCGGACACACCAATGTTGGAGAAATAGATTATGTACAACTCAATGGTGTTAGGTAGAGGAGTTGTATTAGATCGTGTTTAGCATTAGTTTATCCTATACAGGATGATAGAGTATTTTTTTCTCTCTATTGTACTATATCTAAGAGTTAATAATTGAAAGAGGTGGGGTTTAACACATGCTTAGCGAGTGCAATAAATTGGAACATCCATATGGGGATACCCATACCAAAGCTAAGTACACGGATGAAGGGAGGGACAAGGCAGGAACATTAAACAGAAGGAACCACTGCCTGTAGAACCTTTCTCCCAAAACCAGCCTCCGAAGAAGCGAAAGTGTCAAATTTGTAAAAAGTATGAAGTGAAGACCAAGTTGCAGCCTTGCAAATCTGTTCAACAGAGGCCTCATTCTTAAAGGCCCAGGTGAAAGCCACAGCTCTAGTGGAATGAGCTGTAATTCTTTCAGGAGGCTGCTGTCCAGCAGTCTCATAGGCTAAACGTATTATGCTACGAAGCCAAAAAGAGAGAGAGGTAGCCGAAGCCTTTTGACCTCTCTGTCCAGAGTAAACGACAAACAGAGAAGAAGTTTGTCTAAAATCTTTAGTTGCCTGTAAGTAGAACTTCAGAGCACGGACCACGTCCAGATTATGCAAAAGACGTTCCTTCTTTGAAGAAGGATTAGGACATAATGATGGAACAACAATCTCTTGATTGATATTCCTGTTAGAAACAACCTTAGGTAAAAACCCAGGTTTAGTACGCAGTACTACTTTGTCTGAATGAAAGATCAGATAAGGAGAATCACAATGTAAGGCAGATAACTCAGAGACTCTTCGAGCCGAGGAAATAGCCATCAAAAACAGAACTTTCCAAGATAAAAGCTTAATATCAATGGAATGAAGGGGTTCAAACGGAACACCCTGAAGAACTTTAAGAACCAAGTTTAAGCTCCATGGAGGAGCAACAGCTTTAAACACAGGCTTAATTCTAGCCAAAGCCTGACAAAAGGCCTGGACGTCTGGATTCTCTGCCAGCCGTTTGTCTAAAAGAATAGACAGAGC
Organism: Bombina bombina; assembly: GCF_027579735.1. Lineage (NCBI taxonomy): Eukaryota > Metazoa > Chordata > Amphibia > Anura > Bombinatoridae > Bombina > Bombina bombina. The sequence goes on from NC_069501.1 coordinate 990,246,503, forward strand.
TGAAATCTGTCCCTTTAGCGAACTAGCGGACAAACTTTTTTCTAAACCCTCTTGTAGAAAAGCCAATATCCTAGGAATCCTAACTTTACTCCATGAGTAACTCTTGGATTCGCACCAATATAAATATTTACGCCATATCTTATGGTAAATCTTTCTGGTCACAGGTTTCCGAGCCTGTATTAATGTATCAATAACCGAATCCGAAAACAGAATTTATGCTTACCTGATAAATTACTTTCTCCAACGGTGTGTCCGGTCCACGGTGTCATCCATTACTTGTGGGATATTCTCCTCCCCCACAGGGAAAGGCAAGGAGAGCACACAGCAAGAGCTGTCCATATAGTCCCTCCCAGGCTCCGCCCCCCCAGTCATTCGACCGACTGTTAGGAGAAAAAAAGGAGAAACTATAGTGTGCCGTGGTGACTGTAGTGTATAGAGAAAGAAATTCTTCAAACCTGATTAAAAAACCAGGGCGGGCCGTGGACCGGACACACCGTTGGAGAAAGTAATTTATCAGGTAAGCATAAATTCTGTTTTCTCCAACATTGGTGTGTCCGGTCCACGGTGTCATCCATTACTTGTGGGAACCAATACCAAAGCTTTAGGACACGGATGAAGGGAGGGAGCAAATCAGGTTACCTAAACAGAAGGCACCACGGCTTGCAAAACCTTTCTCCCAAAAATAGCCTCCGAAGAAGCAAAAGTATCAAATTTGTAGAATTTGGACAAAGTGTGCAGAGAAGACCAGGTCGCTGCCTTACATATCTGATCAACAGAAGCCTCGTTCTTGAAGGCCCATGTGGAAGCCACAGCCCTAGTAGATTGAGCTGTGATTCGTTCAGGAGGCTGCCGTCCGGCAGTCTCGTAAGCCAATCGTATGATGCTTTTCAGCCAAAAGGAAAGAGAGGTAGCAGTAGCTTTTTTGACCTCTCCTCTTGCCAGAATAAACTACAAACAGAGAGAACGTTTGTCTGAAATCCTTTGTTGCTTCTAAATAGAACTTTAAAGCATGGACTACATCTAAATTGTGTAACAAGCGTTCCTTCTTTGAAACTGGATTCGGACACAAAGAAGGCACAACTATTTCCTGGTTAATATTCTTGTTGGAAACAACCTTTGGAAGGAAACCAGGTTTAGTACGCAAAACAACCTTATCTGAATGGAACACCAGATAGGGCGGATTACACTGCAGAGCAGATAATTCAGAAACTCTTCTAGCAGAAGAATAGCAACCAAAAACAGAACTTTCCAAGATAACAACTTGATATCTATGGAATGTAAGGGTTCAAACGGAACCCCTTGAAGAACTGAAAGAACCAAATTTAGACTCCAGGGAGGAGTCAAGGGTCTGTAAACAGGCTTGATCCTGACCAAAGCCTGAACAAAAGCTTGAACATCTGGCACAGCTGCCAGTCGTTTGTGTAACAAGACAGATAAAGCAGAAATCTGTCCTTTTAGAGAACTCGCTGATAATGCCTTATCCAAACCTTCTTGGAGAAAGGAAAGGATCCTAGGAATTTTAATCTTACTCCATGAGAATCCCTTGGATTCACACCAACAGATATATCTTTTCCATATTTTATGGTAATCTTTCTAGTCACAGGTTTTCTGGCTTGTACCAGAGTATCTATCACAGAATCCGAAAACCCACGCTTAGACAAAATCAAGCGTTCAATTTCCAAGCAGTCAGCTGGAGAGAAACTAGATTTGGATGTTCGAATGGACCTTGTACTAGAAGATCCTGTCTCAAAGGTAGCTTCCATGGTGGAGCCGATGACATATTCACCAGGTCTGCATACCAAGTCCTGCGTGGCCACGCAGGAGCTATCAAAATCACCGAGGCCTTCTCCTGTTTGATCCTGGCTACCAGCCTGGGAATGAGAAGGAACGGTGGAAACGCATAAGCTAGGTTGAAAGTCCAAGGCGCCACTAATGCATCCACTAGAGTCGCCTTGGGATCCCTGGATCTGGACCCGTAGCAAGGAACCTTGAAGTTCTGATGAGACGCCATCAGATTCATGTCTGGAATGCCCCATAATTGGGTCAACTGGGCAAACACCTCCGGGTGGAGTTCCCACTCCCCCGGATGAAAGGTCTGACGACTCAGATAATCCGCCTCCCAGTTTTCCACTCCTGGGATGTGGATCGCAGACAGGTGGTAGGAGTGATCCTCCGCCCATTTGATGATCTTGGTCACCTCTCTCATCGCCAGGGTACTCCTTGTTCCCCCCTGATGGTTGAAGTAAGCAACAGTCGTCATGTTGTCTGATTGGAATCTTATGAATCTGGCCTTTGCTAGTTGAGGCCAAGCCCGGAGAGCATTGAATATCGCTCTCAGTTCCAGGATGTTTATCGGGAGAAGAGACTCTTCCCGAGACCATAGACCCTGAGATTTCAGGGAATCCCAGACCGCGCCCCAGCCTAATAGACTGGCGTCGGTCGTGTCAATGACCCACTCTGGTCTGCGGAAGCTCATTCCCTGGGACAGGTGATCCTGAGTCAGCCACCAACGGAGTGAGTCTCTGGTCTTCTGATCTACTTGAATCACTGGAGACAAGTCTGTATAGTCCCCATTCCACTGTTTGAGCATGCACAGTTGTAATGGTCTTAGATGAATTTGCGCAAAAGGAACTATGTCCATTGCTGCAACCATCAACCCTACTACTTCCATGCACTGAGCTATGGAAGGCCGTAGAACAGAGTGAAGAACTTGACAAGCGTTTAGAAGCTTTGACTCTCTGACATCTGTCAGGAAAATCTTCATTTCTAAAGAATCTATTATTGTTCCCAAGAAAGGGACTCTTGTTGACGGAGACGGGGAACTTTTTTCTATGTTCACCTACCACCCGTGAGATCTGAGAAAGGCTAGAACAATGTCTGTGTGAGCCTTTGTCTTTGAAAGAGACGACGCTTGAATTAGGATGTCGTCCAAGTAAGGTGCCACTACAATGCCCCTGGGTCTTAGAACCGCTAGAAGGGACCCGAGCACCTTTGTGAAAATCCTTGGAGCAGTGGCTAGTCCGAATAGGAGAGCCACAATAGGTAATGTTTGTCCAGAAAGGCGAACCTTAGGAACTGATGATGATCTTTGTGGATAGGAATATGCAGATACGCATCCTTTAGATCCACGGTAGTCATAAATTGACCCTCCTGGATTGTAGGTAAAATCGTTCGAATAGTTTCCATTTTGAACGATGGCACTCTGAGAAATTTGTTTAGAATTTTTAAATCCAGAATTGGTCTGAAAGTTCCCTCTTTTTTTGGGAACTACAAACAGATTTGAGTAAAACCCCTGACCTTGTTCCACAGTTGGAACTGGGAGTATCACTCCCATCTTTAACAGGTCTTCTACACAATGTAAGAATGCCTGTCTATTTACTTGGTTTGAAGATAAGTGAGACATGTGGAACCTTCCCCTTGGGGGTAGTTCCTTGAATTCTAGAAGATAACCCTGAGAGACTATTTCTAGTGCCCAGGGATCCTGAACATCTCTTGCCCAAGCCTGAGCAAAGAGAGAGAGTCTGCCCCCTACTAGATCCGGTTCTGGATCGGGGGCTACCTCTTAATGCTGTCTTGGTAGCAGCAGCAGGTTTCTTGGCCTGTTTACCCTTGTTCCAGCCTTGCATTGATTTCCAAGCTGGTTTAGTCTGGGAAGCGTTACCCTCTTGTCTAGAGGCTGCCGAGTTGGAAGCCGGTCCGTTCCTGAAATTGCGAAAGGAACGAAAATTGGACTTATTCTTAGCCTTGAAAGGTTTATCTTGTGGGAGGGCATGGCCCTTTCCCCCAGTGATGACTGAAATAATCTCTTTCAATTCTGGCCCAAAAGGGGTCTTACCTTTGAAAGGGGTATTAAGCAATTTTGTCTTGGAAGATACATCCGCCGACCAAGACTTTAGCCAGAGCGCTCTGCGCGCCACAATTGTAAACCCTGAATTTTTTGCCGCTAACCTCGCTAACTGCAAAGCGGCGTCTAAAATAAAGGAATTAGCTAACTTAAGTGCGTAAATTCTGTCCATGACTTCCTCATACGGAGTCTCCCTACTGAGCGACTTTTCCAGTTCCTCGAACCAGAACCACACCTCTGTAGTGACAGGAATAATGCACGAAATAGGTTGAAGGAGGTAACCTTGCTGTACAAAAATCTTTTTAAGCAAACCCTCCAATTTTTTATCCATAGGATCTTTGAAAGCACAATTGTCCTCAATAGGAATGGTCGTGCGCTTGGCTAGAGTAGAAAACTCCCCCTCGACCTTAGGGACTGTTTGCCATGTGTCCTTCCTGGGGTCGACCATAGGGAACAATTTCTTAAATATAGGAGGAGGGACAAAAGGTATGCCTGGCTTCTCCCACTCCTTATTCACTATGTCCGCCACCCGTTTAGGTATCGGAAAAGCATCAGGGTGCACCAGGACCTCAAGGAACTGTCCATCTTGCACAATTTTTCTGGGTTGACCAGATTGTCACAATCATCCAGAGTAGATAGCACCTCCTTAAGTAATGCGCGGAGATGCTCTAATTTAAATTTAAATGTCACAACATCAGGTTCTGCCTGCTGAGAAATTCTTCCTGTATGAGAAATTTCCCCATCTGACAAACCCTCCCTCACTGCCACTTCAGATTGGTGTGAGGGTATGACAGAAAAATTATCATCAGCGCCCTCCTGCTCTACAGTGTTTAAAACAGAGCAATCGCGCTTTCTCTGAAATGCTGGCATTTTGGATAAAATATTAGCTATGGAGTTATCCATTACTGCCGTCAATTACTGCATAGTAACAAGCATTGGCGCGCTAGAAGTACTAGGGGTCGCCTACGCGGGCATAACTGGTATAGACACAGAAGGAGATGATGTAGAACTATGTCTACTTCCTTCATCTGAGGAATCATCCTGGGCAACTTTACAATTTGTGACAGTTCTGTCCTTACTTTGTTTGGACGCAATGGCACAATTATCACACTATATTTGAAGGGGGAACCACATTGGCTACCATACATACAGAACATGATCTATCTGAAGGTACAGACATGTTAAACAGGCTTAAACTGGTTAATAAAGCACAAAAACCGTTTTAAAACAAAACCGTTACTGTCTCTTTAAATGTTAAACAGGGCACACTTTATTACTGAATATGTGAAAAACTATGAAGGAATTATCCAATCTTTACCAAATTTTCACCACAGTGTCTTAATACATTCAAAGTATTGCACCCCAATTTTCAAGCTGTTAACCCTTAAAATGTGGAAACCGGAGCCGTTTTTCATTTTAACCCCCTTACAGTCCCAGCCCCAGCCTTTGCTGCAACTTCACCAATCCCAGGGTGGTATATGATATCAAATGAAGCCTTCTAGGAACGTTTTTAGTGGATTCCAGACCCTCACACATGCAGCTGCATGTACTGAACTCAAAATTAACTGCACAGTAATGGCGTGAAAATGAGGCTCTGCCTACTACAGAGAAAGGCCCTTCCTGACTGAGAAGGTGTCTTAACAAGTGCCTGGTGCTAAAAACGTTCCCCAATGTTATAAAAGTGTGAAATACAACTTCAAACTACATATAATACTTAAATAAAGCAATCGATTTAGCCCCTAAAAGTGTCTACCAGTTTATAGCCCATAATAAGCCCTTTATTCTGTTTGAGACTAAGAAAATGGCTTACCGATCCCCATGAGGGAAAAATGACAGCCTTCCAGCATTACACAGTCTTGTTAGAAATATGGCTAGTCATACCTTGAGCAGAAAAGTCTGCAAACTGTTCCCCCCAACTGAAGTTATCTCATCTCAACAGTCCTATGTGGAAACAGCAAACGATTTTAGTAACTGCTGCTAAAATCATAATCCTCTCACAAACAGAAATCTTCATCCTTTTCTGTTTCAGAGTAAATAGTACATACCAGCACTATTTTAAAATAACAAACTCTTGATAGAAGAATAAAAAACTACAACTAAACACCACAAACTCCTCACCATCCCCGAGGAGATGCTACTTGTTCAGAGCGGCAAGGAGAATGACTAGGGGGGGCGGAGCCTGGGAGGGACTATATGGACAGCTCTTGCTGTGTGCTCTCCTTGCCTTTCCCTGTGGGGGAGGAGAATATCCCACAAGTAATGGATGACACCGTGGACCGGACACACCAATGTTGGAGAAAACCCCCGCTTAGATAGAATCAAGCGTTCAATTTCCAGGCAGTCAGCCTCAGAGAAATTAGGTTTGGATGGTTGAAAGGACCCTGAATTAGAAGGTCCTGCCTCAGAGGAAGAGACCATGGTGGACAGGACGACATGTCCACTAGGTCTGCATACCAGGTCCTGCGTGGCCACGCAGGCGCTATCAGAATTACCGATGCCCTCTCCTGTTTGATCCTGGCAATCAGTCGAGGTAGCAACGGAAATGGTGGAAACACATAAGCTATGTTGAAAACCCAAGGGGCTGCTAATGCATCTACCAGCACCGCTCCCGGGTCCCTGGACCTGGATCCGTAACAAGGAAGCTTCGCGTTCTGGCGAGATGCCATGAGATCAAGATCCGGTTTGCCCCAACGACGAATCAGTTGAGCAAATACCTCCGGGTGAAGTTCCCACTCTCCCGGATGAAAAGTCTGGCGACTTAGGAAATCCGCCTCCCAGTTCTCTACGCCTGGGATGTAAATCGACAGGTGGCAAGAGTGAGACTCTGCCCAGCTAATTATCTTCGAGACTTCCAACATCACTAGGGAACTCCTGGTTCCCCCTTGATGATTGATGTAAGCCACAGTCGTGATATTGTCCGACTGAAATCTGATGAACCTCAGTCTTGCTAACTGAGGCCAAGCTAGAAGAGCATTGAATATTGCTCTTAATTCCAGAATGTTTATTGGAAGGAGTTTCTCCTCCTGAGTCCACGAACCCTGAGCCTTCAGGGAATTCCAGACTGCTCCCCAGCCTAGCAGGCTGGCATCCGTTGTTACAATCGTCCAATCTGGTCTGCGAAAGGTCATTCCTTTGGACAGATGAACCGGTGACAACCACCAGAGAAGAGAATCTCTGGTCTCCTGGTCCAGATTTAGTAAAGGGGACAGATCTGAGTAATCCCCGTTCCATTGACTGAGCATGCATAGTTGCAGCGGTCTGAGATGCAGGCGCGCAAATGGCACTATGTCCATTGCCGCGACCATTAAGCCAATTACCTCCATGCACTGAGCTACTGATGGGCTTGGAATGGAATGAAGGACACGGCAAGCATTGAGAATCTTTGATAACCTGGACTCCGTCAGGTAAATCTTCATCTCTACAGAATCTATAAGAGTCCCTAGAAAAGGAACCCTTGTGAGTGGTAACAGAGAACTCTTTTCCACGTTCACTTTCCACCCATGCGACCTCAAAAATGCAAGAACTATCTCTGTATGAGACTTTGCATTCTGAAAACTTGACGCTTGTATCAGAATGTCGTCTAGGTACGGAGCCACCGCTATGCCTCGTGGTCTTAGTACCGCCAGAAGTGAGCCCAGAACCTTCGTAAAAATTCTCGGGTCCGTGGCTAACCCGAAGGGAAGAGCCACAAACTGGTAATGCCTGTCTAGAAAGGCAAACCTTAGGTACCGATAATGATCTTTGTGAATCGGTATGTGAAGGTAAGCATCCTTTAAGTCCACTGTGGTCATATATTGACCCTCTTGGATCATGGGTAGGATGGTTCGAATGGTTTCCATCTTGAACGATGGTACCCTTAGGAATTTGTTTAAGATCTTTAAGTCCAAGATTGGTCTGAAGGTTCCCTCTTTTTTGGGAACCACAAATAGATTTGAGTAAAATCCTTGTCCATGTTCCGATCGCGGAACTGAGTGGATCACTCCAATGATTAAGAGGTCTTGTACACATTGTAGAAATGCATCTTTCTTTACTAGGTTTGTTGATGACCTCGAAAGATGGAACCTCCCTTGCGGTGGAGAGGTTTTGAAATGGCAAAGAGCCCAGCAAAGCTGGTCACATGATCCCTCCTAGGCTCCGCCTTCCCCAGTCATTCGACCGACGTAAAGGAGGAATATTTGCATAGGAGAAACCATATGATACCGTGGTGACTGTAGTTAAAGAAAATAAATTATCAGACCTGATTAAAAAACCAGGGTGGGCCGTGGACCGGACACACCGTTGGAGAAAGTAATTTATCAGGTAAACATAAATTCTGTTTTCTCCAACATAGGTGTGTCCGGTCCACGGCGTCATCCTTACTTGTGGGAACCAATACCAAAGCTTTAGGACACGGATGAAGGGAGGGAGCAAATCAGGTCACCTAGATGGAAGGCACCACGGCTTGCAAAACCTTTCTCCCAAAAATAGCCTCAGAAGAAGCAAAAGTATCAAACTTGTAAAATTTAGTAAAAGTGTGCAGTGAAGACCAAGTCGCTGCCTTACATATCTGATCAACAGAAGCCTCGTTCTTGAAGGCCCATGTGGAAGCCACAGCCCTAGTGGAATGAGCTGTGATTCTTTCAGGAGGCTGCCGTCCGGCAGTCTCGTAAGCCAATCTGATGATGCTTTTAATCCAAAAAGAGAGAGAGGTAGAAGTTGCTTTTTGACCTCTCCTTTTACCAGAATAAACAACAAACAAGGAAGATGTTTGTCTAAAATCCTTTGTAGCATCTAAATAGAATTTTAGAGCACGAACAACATCCAAATTGTGCAACAAACGTTCCTTCTTTGAAACTGGATTCGGACACAAAGAAGGCACGACTATCTCCTGGTTAATGTTTTTGTTAGAAACAACTTTCGGAAGAAAACCAGGTTTAGTACGTAAAACCACCTTATCTGCATGGAACACCAGATAAGGAGGAGAACACTGCAGAGCAGATAATTCTGAAACTCTTCTAGCAGAAGAAATTGCAACCAAAAACAAAACTTTCCAAGATAATAACTTAATATCAACGGAATGTAAGGGTTCAAACGGAACCCCCTGAAGAACTGAAAGAACTAAATTGAGACTCCAAGGAGGAGTCAAAGGTTTGTAAACAGGCTTGATTCTAACCAGAGCCTGAACAAAGGCTTGAACATCTGGCACAGCCGCCAGCTTTTTGTGAAGTAACACAGACAAGGCAGAAATCTGTCCCTTCAAGGAACTTGCAGATAGTCCTTTCTCCAAACCTTCTTGAAGAAAGGATAGAATCTTAGGAATTTTTACCTTGTCCCAAGGGAATCCTTTAGATTCACACCAACAGATATATTTTTTCCATATTTTGTGGTAAATTTTTCTAGTTACAGGCTTTCTGGCCTGAACAAGAGTATCAATGACAGAATCTGAGAACCCTCGCTTTGATAAGATCAAGCGTTCAATCTCCAAGCAGTCAGTTGGAGTGAGACCAGATTCGGATGTTCGAACGGACCTTGAACAAGAAGGTCTCGTCTCAAAGGTAGCTTCCATGGTGGAGCCGATGACATATTCACCAGGTCTGCATACCAAGTCCTGCGTGGCCACGCAGGAGCTATCAAGATCACCGATGCCCTCTCCTGATTGATCCTGGCTACCAGCCTGGGGATGAGAGGAAACGGCGGGAATACATAAGCTAGTTTGAAGGTCCAAGGTGCTACTAGTGCATCTACTAGAGTCGCCTTGGGATCCCTGGATCTGGACCCGTAGCAAGGAACCTTGAAGTTCTGACGAGACGCCATCAGATCCATGTCTGGAATGCCCCACAATTGAGTAATTTGGGCAAAGATTTCCGGATGGAGTTCCCACTCCCCCGGATGAAATGTCTGACGACTCAGAAAATCCGCTTCCCAATTTTCCACTCCTGGGATGTGGATTGCAGACAAGTGGCAGGAGTGAGTCTCCGCCCATTGAATGATTTTGGTCACTTCTTCCATCGCCAGGGAACTCCTTGTTCCCCCCTGATGGTTGATGTACGCAACAGTCGTCATGTTGTCTGATTGAAACCGTATGAACTTGGCCTCAGCTAGCAAAGGCCAAGCCTTGAGAGCATTGAATATCGCTCTCAGTTCCAGAATATTTATCGGGAGAAGAGATTCTTCCCGAGACCAAAGACCCTGAGCTTTCAGGGGTCCCCAGACCGCGCCCCAGCCCACCAGACTGGCGTCGGTCGTGACAATGACCCACTCTGGTCTGCGGAAGCTCATCCCCTGTGACAGGTTGTCCAGGGACAGCCACCAACGGAGTGAATCTCTGGTCCTCTGATCTACTTGTATCGTCGGAGACAAGTCTGTATAGTCCCCATTCCACTGACTGAGCATGCACAGTTGTAATGGTCTTAGATGAATTCGCGCAAAAGGAACTATGTCCATTGCCGCTACCATCAAACCTATTACTTCCATGCACTGCGCTATGGAAGGAAGAGGAACAGAATGAAGTATTTGACAAGAGTTTAGAAGTTTTGATTTTCTGGCCTCTGTCAGAAAAATCCTCATTTCTAAGGAGTCTATTATTGTTCCCAAGAAGGGAACCCTTGTTGACGGAGATAGAGAACTTTTTTCTACGTTCACTTTCCACCCGTGAGATCTGAGAAAGGCCAGGACAATGTCCGTGTGAGCCTTTGCTAGAGGAAGGGACGACGCTTGAATCAGAATGTCGTCCAAGTAAGGTACTACTGCAATGCCCCTTGGTCTTAGCACCGCTAGAAGGGACCCTAGTACCTTTGTGAAAATCCTTGGAGCAGTGGCTAATCCGAACGGAAGTGCCACAAACTGGTAAGGCTTGTCCAGGAATGCGAACCTTAGGAACCGATGATGTTCCTTGTGGATAGGAATATGTAGATACGCATCCTTTAAATCCACCGTGGTCATGAATTGACCTTCCTGGATGGAAGGAAGAATTGTTCGAATGGTTTCCATTTTGAACGATGGAACCTTGAGAAACTTGTTTAGGATCTTGAGATCTAAGATTGGTCTGAATGTTCCCTCTTTTTTGGGAACTACGAACAGATTGGAGTAGAACCCCATCCCTTGTTCTCCTAAAGGAACAGGATGAATCACTCCCATTTTTAACAGGTCTTCTACACAATGTAAGAATGCCTGTCTTTTTATGTGGTCTGAAGACAATTGAGACCTGTGGAACCTCCCCCTTGGGGGAAGCCCCTTGAATTCCAGAAGATAACCTTGGGAGACTATTTCTAGTGCCCAAGGATCCAGAACATCTCTTGCCCAAGCCTGAGCGAAGAGAGAGAGTCTGCCCCCCACCAGATCCGGTCCCGGATCGGGGGCCAACATCTCATGCTGTCTTGGTAGCAGTGGCAGGTTTCTTGGCCTGCTTTCCTTTGTTCCAGCCTTGCATTGGTCTCCAGGCTGGCTTGGCTTGAGAAGTATTACCCTCTTGCTTAGAGGACGTAGCACTTGGGGCTGGTCCGTTTCTGCGAAAGGGACGAAAATTAGGTTTATTTTTGGCCTTGAAAGACCTATCCTGAGGAAGGGCGTGGCCCTTGCCCCCAGTGATATCAGAGATAATCTCTTTCAAGTCAGGGCCAAACAGCGTTTTCCCCTTGAAAGGAATGTTAAGCAATTTGTTCTTGGAAGATGCATCCGCTGACCAAGATTTTAACCAAAGCGCTCTGCGCGCCACAATAGCAAAACCAGAATTTTTCGCCGCTAACCTAGCCAATTGCAAAGTGGCGTCTAGGGTGAAAGAATTAGCCAATTTGAGAGCATGAATTCTGTCCATAATCTCCTCATAAGAAGAAGAGTTATTATTGAGCGCCTTTTCTAGCTCATCGAACCAGAAACACGCTGCTGTAGTGACAGGAACAATGCATGAAATTGGTTGTAGAAGGTAACCTTGCTGAACAAACATCTTTTTAAGCAAACCTTCTAATTTTTTATCCATAGGATCTTTGAAAGCACAACAATCTTCTATGGGTATAGTGGTGCGTTTGTTTAGAGTAGAAACCGCCCCCTCGACCTTGGGGACTGTCTGCCATAAGTCCTTTCTGGGGTCGACCATAGGAAACAATTTTTTAAATATAGGGGGAGGGACGAAAGGTATACCGGGCCTTTCCCATTCTTTATTTACAATGTCCGCCACCCGCTTGGGTATAGGAAAAGCTTCGGGGGGCCCCGGGACCTCTAGGAACTTAAGCAGAGCGCGGAGATGTTCCAATTTAAATTTAAATGTAATCACATCAGGTTCAGCTTGTTGAGAAATTTTCCCTGAATCTGAAATTTCTCTCTCAGACAAAACCTCCCTGGCCCCCTCAGACTGGGGTAGGGGCCCTTCAGAACCAATATCATCAGCGTCCTCATGCTCTTCAGTATTTTCTAAAACAGAGCAGTCGCGCTTTCGCTGATAAGTGGGCATTTTGGCTAAAATGTTTTTGATAGAATTATCCATTACAGCCGTTAATTGTTGCATAGTAAGGAGTATTGGCGCGCTAGATGTACTAGGGGCCTCCTGTGTGGGCAAGACTGGTGTAGACGAAGGAGGGGATGATGCAGTACCATGCTTACTCCCCTCACTTGAGGAATCATCTTGGGCATCATTTTCTCTAAATTTTGTGTCACATAAATCACATCTATTTAAATGAGAAGGAACCTTGGCTTCCCCACATTCAGAACACAGTCTATCTGGTAGTTCAGACATGTTAAACAGGCAAAAACTTGATAACAAAGTACAAAAAACGTTTTAAAATAAACCGTTACTGTCACTTTAAATTTTAAACTGAACACACTTTATTACTGCAATTGCGAAAAAGTATGAAGGAATTGTTCAAAATTCACCAAAATTTCACCACAGTGTCTTAAAGCCTTAAAAGTATTGCACACCAAATTTGGAAGCTTTAACCCTTAAAATAACGGAACCGGAGCCGTTTTTATATTTAACCCCTTTACAGTCCCTGGTATCTGCTTTGCTGAGACCCAACCAAGCCCAAAGGGGAATACGATACCAAATGACGCCTTCAGAAAGTCTTTTCTATGTATCAGAGCTCCTCACACATGCATCTGCATGTCATGCTTCTCAAAAACAAGTGCACAATAGAGGCGCGAAAATGAGACTCTGCCTATGATTAGGGAAAGCCCCTAGAGAATAAGGTGTCCAATACAGTGCCTGCCGGTTATTTTACATAATTCCCAAGATTAAAATAATTCCTCAAGGCTATGGAGTATAAAATATGTTTATATATAAATCGATTTAGCCCAGAAAATGTCTACAGTCTTAAAAAGCCCTTGTGAAGCCCTTTTTTTCTTTCTGTAATAAAAATGGCTTATTGGATCCCATAGGGAAAATGACAGCTTCCAGCATTACATCGTCTTGTTAGAATGTGTCATACCTCAAGCAGCAAAAGTCTGCTCACTGTTCCCCCAACTGAAGTTAATTCCTCTCAACAGTCCTGTGTGGAAACAGCCATCAATTTTAGTAACGGTTGCTAAAATCATTTTCCTCTTACAAACAGAAATCTTCATCTCTTTTCTGTTTCAGAGTAAATAGTACATACCAGCACTATTTTAAAATAACAAACTCTTGATTGAATAATAAAAACTACAGTTAAACACTAAAAAACTCTAAGCCATCTCCGTGGAGATGTTGCCTGTACAACGGCAAAGAGAATGACTGGGGAAGGCGGAGCCTAGGAGGGATCATGTGACCAGCTTTGCTGGGCTCTTTGCCATTTCCTGTTGGGGAAGAGAATATCCCACAAGTAAGGATGACGCCGTGGACCGGACACACCTATGTTGGAGAAATAGCCATTAAAAATAGAACTTTCCAAGATAACAATTTTATATCAATGGAATGAAGGGGTTCAAACGGAACACCCTGTAAAACGTTAAGAACTAAGTTTAAACTCCATGGCGGAGCAACAGTTTTAAACACAGGCTTGATCCTAGTTAAAGCCTGACAAAAGGCTTGGATGTCTGAATTTTCTGACAGACGCCTGTGAAACAAGATGGACAGAGCTGAAATCTGTCCCTTTAATGAGCTAGCCGATAAACCCTTTTCTAAACCTTCTTGTAGAAAAGACAATATCCTAGGAATCCTAACCTTACTCCAGGAGTAATCTTTGGATTCACACCAGTATAGGTATTTACGCCATATTTTATGGTAAATCTTTCTGGTAACAGGCTTCCTAGCCTGTATCAGGGTATCAATAACCGACTCAGAAAAACCACGTTTTGATAAAATCAAGCGTTCAATTTCCAAGCAGTCAGCTTCAGAGAAGTTAGACTTTGATGTTTGAATGGACCCTGAATCAGAAGGTCCTGTCTTAGAGGTAGAGACCAAGGCGGACAGGATGACATGTCCACTAGATCTGCATACCAAGTCCTGCGCGGCCATGCAGGCGCTATTAGAATCACTGATGCTTTCTCCTGTTTGATTTTGGCAATCAATCGAGGAAGCAGCGGGAAGGGTGGAAACACATAAGCCATCCTGAAGTTCCAAGGTGCTGTCAAAGCATCTATCAGAACCGCTCCCGGATCCCTGGATCTGGATCCGTAGCGAGGAAGTTTGGCGTTCTGGCGAGACGCCATGAGATCTATCTCTGGTTTGCCCCAACGTTGAAGTATTTGGGCAAAGACCTCCGGATGAAGTTCCCACTCCCCCGGATGAAGAGTCTGGCGACTCAAGAAATCCGCCTCCCAGTTCTCCACTCCCGGGATGTGGATTGCTGACAGATGGCAAGAGTGAGACTCTGCCCAGCGAATTATCTTTGATACTTCTATCATTGCTAGGGAGCTTCTTGTCCCTCCTTGATGGTTGATGTAAGCTACAGTCGTGATGTTGTCCGACTGAAACCTGATGAACCCCCGAGTCTTTAACTGGGGCCAAGCTAGAAGGGCATTGAGAACTGCTCTCAATTCCAGAATGTTTATTGGCAGGAGACTTTCCTCCTGACTCCATTGTCCCTGAGCCTTCAGAGAATTCCAGACAGCGCCCCAACCTAGAAGGCTGGCGTCTGTTGTTACAATTGTCCAGTCCGGCCTGCTGAACGGTATCCCCCTGGACAGATGTGGCCGAGAAAGCCACCATAGAAGAGAGTTTCTGGTCTCTTGATCCAGATTCAGAGTGGGGGACAAATCTGAGTAATCCCCATTCCACTGACTCAGCATGCACAATTGCAGCGGTCTGAGATGTAGGCGTGCAAAGGGAACTATGTCCATTGCTGCTACCATTAAGCCGATCACCTCCATGCATTGAGCTACTGACGGGAGTTGAATGGAATGAAGAACACGGCATGCATTTAGAAGCTTTGTTAATCTGTCTTCTGTCAGATAAATCTTCATTTCTACAGAATCTATAAGAGTCCCCAAGAATGGAACTCTTGTGAGAGGAAAGAGAGAACTCTTCTTTTCGTTCACTTTCCATCCGTGCGACCTTAGAAATGCCAGAACTAACTCTGTATGAGACTTGGCAGTTTGAAAGCTTGAAGCTTGTATCAGAATGTCGTCTAGGTACGGAGCTACCGAAATTCCTCGCGGTCTTAGTACCGCCAGAAGGGCACCCAGAACCTTTGTAAAGATTCTTGGAGCCGTAGCCAATCCGAATGGAAGGGCTACAAACTGGTAATGCCTGTTTAAGAAGGCAAACCTTAGATACCGGTAATGATCTTTGTGAATCGGTATGTGAAGGTAAGCATCCTTTAAATCCACTGTGGTCATGTACTGACCCTCTTGGATCATGGGTAAGATTGTCCGAATAGTTTCCATTTTGAACGATGGAACTCTTAGGAATTTGTTTAGGATCTTTAAATCCAAGATTGGCCTGAAAGTTCCCTCTTTTTTGGGAACCACAAACAGGTTTGAGTAAAACCCTTGTCCTTGTTCCGACCGCGGAACCGGATGGATCACTCCCATTAATAATAGATCTTGTACACAGCGTAGAAACGCGTCTTTCTTTATTTGGTTTGTTGACAACCTTGACAGATGAAATCTCCCTCTTGGGGGAGAGGATTTGAAGTCTAGAAGGTATCCCTGAGATATGATCTCTAGCGCCCAGGGATCCTGGACATCTCTTGCCCAAGCCTGGGCGAAGAGAGAGAGTCTGCCCCCCACTAGATCCGGTCCCGGATCGGGGGCCCTCGGTTCATGCTGTCTTTGGGACAGCAGCAGGTTTACTGGCCTGCTTGCCCTTGTTCCAGGACTGATTAGGCTTCCAGCCTTGTCTGTAACGAGCAACAGCTCCTCCCTGTTTTGGTGCAGTGGAAGTTGGCGCTGCTCCTGCTTTGAAATTCCGAAAGGGACGAAAATTAGACTGTCTAGCCTTAGCTTTGGCTTTGTCTTGAGGTAGAGCGTGGCCCTTACCTCCTGTAATGTCAGCAATAATTTCTTTCAAACCGGGCCCAAATAAAGTTTGCCCCTTGAAAGGTATACTAAGTAATTTGGACTTAGAAGTTACATCAGCCGACCAGGATTTTAGCCACAGCGCTCTGCGTGCCTGAATGGCGAATCCTGAATTCTTAGCCGTAAGTTTGGTTAAATGTACTACGGCCTCCGAAATGAATGAATTAGCTAGTTTAAGGACTCTAAGCCTGTCCGTAATGTCGTCCAGCGTAGCTGAACTAAGGTTCTCTTCCAGAGACTCAATCCAAAATGCTGCCGCAGCCGTGATTGGCGCGATGCATGCAAGGGGTTGTAATATAAAACCTTGTTGAATAAACATTTTCTTAAGGTAACCCTCTAATTTTTTATCCATAGGATCTGAAAAAGCACAGCTATCCTCCACCGGGATAGTGGTACGCTTAGCTAAAGTAGAAACTGCTCCCTCCACCTTAGGGACCGTTTGCCATAAGTCCCGTGTGGTGGCGTCTATTGGAAACATCTTTCTAAATATTGGAGGGGGTGAGAACGGCACACCGGGTCTATCCCACTCCTTAGTAACAATTTCAGTTAATCTCTTAGGTATAGGAAAAACGTCAGTACTCGCCGGTACCGCAAAGTATTTATCCAACCTACACATTTTCTCTGGTATTGCAACAGCGTTACAATCGTTGAGAGCTGCTAAGACCTCCCCTAGTAATACACGGAGGTTTTCCAATTTAAATTTAAAATTTGAAATATCTGAATCCAATCTGTTTGGATCAGAACCGTCACCTACAGAATGAAGCTCTCCGTCCTCATGCTCTGCAAGCTGTGACGCAGTATCAGACATGGCCCTAGAATTATCAGCGCACTCTGTTCTCACCCCAGAGTGATCACGCTTGCCTCTTAGTTCTGGTAATTTAGCCAAAACTTCAGTCATAACAGTAGCCATATCTTGTAATGTTATCTGTAATGGCTGCCCAGATGTACTAGGCGCCATAATATCACGCACCTCCCGGGCGGGAGATGCAGGTACTGACACGTGAGGCGAGTTAGTCGGCATAACTCTCCCCTCGCTGTTTGGTGAAATTTGTTCAATTTGTACAGATTGGCTTTTATTTAAGGTAGCATCAATACAGTTAGTACATAAATTTCTATTGGGCTCCACCTTGGCATTGGAACAAATGACACAGGTATCTTCCTCTGAATCAGACATGTTTAACACACTAGCAATAAACATGCAACTCGGTTACAATTTTATTTAATAAAAACGTACTGTGCCTCAAGAAGCACTAAACGATTAAGTGACAGTTGAAATAATGAACTGAAAAACAGTTATAGCATCACTCTTAACAAACAACACAACTTTTTAGCAAAGGTTTGTTCCCATTAGTAAAATAACACTAATTAAATTTTAAACAACGTTTTAAATCACAGTCACTATATAAGTCTCACAGCTCTGCTGAGAGAATCTACCTCCCTTCAAAGAAGTTTGAAGACCCCTGAGTTCTGTTAGAGATGAACCGGATCATGCAGAAAAACCGACTGGAAATTTTTGATGCGTAGCAAAGAGCGCCAAAAACGGCCCCTCCCTCTCACACACAGCAGTGAGAGAGAAACGAAACTGTCATAATTAACACAAGCAAACTGCCAAGTGGAAAATAATGCCCAAATACTTATTCACTCAGTACCTCATTAATGCAAACGATTCTACATTCCAGCAAAAACGTTTAACATGAAAAATACCTAATAAAAGGTTTAATGTACTTTTACAGAGTAATTCCGGTGAAATACCATCCCCAGAATACTAAAGTGTAGAGTATACATACATGTTCATTATAACGGTATGGCAGGATTTTTTCATCAATTCCATTCAGAAAATAACAACTGCGACATACCTCAATGCAGATTCAACTGCCCGCTGTCCCCTGATCTGAAGCTTTTACCTCCCTCAGATGGCCGAGAAACAGCAATATGATCTTAACTACTCCGGTTAAAATCATAAGAAAAACTCTGGTAGATTCTTCTTCAAACTCTGCCAGAGAGGTAATAACACGCTCCGGTGCTATTGTAAAATAACAAACTTTTGATTGAAGTTCTAAAAACTAAGTATAATCACCATAGTCCTCTCACACCTCCTATCTAGTCTTTGGGTGCAAGAGAATGACTGGAGGTGACGTAGAGGGGAGGAGCTATATAGCAACTCTGCTGGGTGAATCCTCTTGCACTTCCTGTAGGGGAGCAGATAATATCCCAGAAGTAATGATGACCCGTGGACTGATCACATAACAGAAGAAACATAATTTATGTAAGAACTTACCTGATAAATTCATTTCTTTCATATTAGCAAGAGTCCATGAGCTAGTGACGTATGGGATATACATTCCTACCAGGAGGGGCAAAGTTTCCCAAACCTCAAAATGCCTATAAATACACCCCTCACCACACCCACAATTCAGTTTAACGAATAGCCAAGAAGTGGGGTGATAAAAAAAGTGCGAAAGCATATAAAATAAGGAATTGGAATAATTGTGCTTTATACAAAATCATAACCACCACAAAAAAAGGGCGGGCCTCATGGACTCTTGCTAATATGAAAGAAATGAATTTATCAGGTAAGTTCTTACATAAATTATGTTTTCTTTCATGTAATTAGCAAGAGTCCATGAGCTAGTGACGTATGGGATAATGACTACCCAAGAAGTGGATCTTTCCACACAAGAGTCACTAGAGAGGGAGGGATAAAATAAAGACAGCCAATTCCTGCTGAAAATAATCCACACCCAAAATAAAGTTTAACGAAAAACATAAGCAGAAGATTCAAACTGAAACCGCTGCCTGAAGTACTTTTCTACCAAAAACTGCTTCAGAAGAAGAAAATACATCAAAATGGTAGAATTTAGTAAAAGTATGCAAAGAGGACCAAGTTGCTGCTTTGCAGATCTGGTCAACCGAAGCTTCATTCCTAAACGCCCAGGAAGTAGAAACTGACCTAGTAGAATGAGCTGTAATTCTCTGAGGCGGAGTTTTACCCGACTCAACATAGGCAAGATGAATTAAAGATTTCAACCAAGATGCCAAAGAAATGGCAGAAGCTTTCTGGCCTTTTCTAGAACCGGAAAAGATAACAAATAGACTAGAAGTTTTACGAAAAGATTTCGTAGCTTCAACATAATATTTCAAAGCTCTAACAACATCCAAAGAATGCAACGATTTCTCCTTAGAATTCTTAGGATTAGGACATAATGAAGGAACCACAATTTCTCTACTAATGTTGTTGGAATTCACAACCTTAGGTAAAAATTCAAAAGAAGTTCGCAACACCGCCTTATCCTGATGAAAAATCAGAAAAGGAGACTCACAAGAAAGAGCAGATAATTCAGAAACTCTTCTGGCAGAAGAGATGGCCAAAAGGAACAAAACTTTCCAAGAAAGTAATTTAATGTCCAATGAATGCATAGGTTCAAACGGATGAGCTTGAAGAGCTCCCAGAACCAAATTCAAACTCCAAGGAGGAGAAATTGACTTAATGACAGGTTTTATACGAACCAAAGCTTGTACAAAACAATGAATATCAGGAAGAATAGCAATCTTTCTGTGAAAAAGAACAGAAAGAGCAGAGATTTGTCCTTTCAAAGAACTTGCGGACAAACCCTTATCTAAACCATCCTGAAGGAACTGTAAAATTCTCGGTATTCTAAAAGAATGCCAGGAAAAATGATGAGAAAGACACCAAGAAATATAAGTCTTCCAGACTCTATAATATATCTCTCGAGATACAGATTTACGAGCCTGTAACATAGTATTAATCACAGAGTCAGAGAAACCTCTTTGACCAAGAATCAAGCGTTCAATCTCCATACCTTTAAATTTAAGGATTTCAGATCCTGATGGAAAAAAGGACCTTGTGACAGAAGGTCTGGTCTTAACGGAAGAGTCCACGGTTGGCAAGAGGCCATCCGGACAAGATCCGCATACCAAAACCTGTGAGGCCATGCCGGAGCTACCAGCAGAACAAACTAGCATTCCTTCAGAATCTTGGAGATTACTCTTGGAAGAAGAACTAGAGGCGGAAAGATATAGGCAGGATGATACTTCCAAGGAAGTGATAATGCATCCACTGCCTCCGCCTGAGGATCCCGGGATCTGGACAGATACCTGGGAAGTTTCTTGTTTAGATGGGACGCCATCAGATCTATTTCTGGAAGTTCCCACATTTGAACAATCTGAAGAAATACATCTGGGTGAAGAGACCATTCGCCCGGATGCAACGTTTGGCGACTGAGATAATCCGCTTCCCAATTGTCTACACCTGGGATATGAACCGCAGAGATTAGACAGGAGCTGGATTCCGCCCCAAACCAAAATTCGAGATACTTCTTTCATAGCCAGAGGACTGAGTCCCTCCTTGATGATTGATGTATGCCACAGTTGTGACATTGTCTGTCTGAAAACAAATGAACGATTCTCTCTTCAGAAGAGGCCAAAACTGAAGAGCTCTGAAAATTGCACGGAGTTCCAAAATATTGATCGGTAATCTCACCTCCTGAGATTCACAAACTCCTTGTGCCGTCAGAGATCCCCACACAGCTCCCCAACCTGTGAGACTTGCATCTGTTGAAATTACAGTCCAGGTCGGAAGCACAAAAGAAGCCCCCTGAATTAAACGATGGTGATCTGTCCACCATGTTAGAGAGTGTCGAACAATCGGTTTTAAAGATATTAATTGAGATATCTTCGTGTAATCCTTGCACCATTGCTTCAGCATACAGAGCTGAAGAGGTCGCATGTGAAAACGAGCAAAGGGGATCGCATCCGATGCAGCAGTCATAAGACCTAGAATTTCCATGCATAAGGCTACCGAAGGGAATGATTGTGACTGAAGGTTTCGACAAGCTGTAATCAATTTTAAACGTCTCTTGTCTGTTAAAGACAGAGTCATGGACACTGAATCCATCTGGAAACCCAGAAAGGTTACCCTTGTCTGAGGAATCAAAGAACTTTTTGGTAAATTGATCCTCCAACCATGATCTTGAAGAAACAACACAAGTCGATTCGTATGAGATTCTGCTAAATGTAAAGACTGAGCAAGTACCAAGCTATCGTCCAAATAAGGAAATACCACAATACCCTGTTCTCTGATTACAGACAGCAGGGCACCGAGAACCTTTGTAAAAATTCTTGGAGCTGTAGCTAGGCCAAACGGCAGAGCCACAAACTGGTAATGCTTGTCCAGAAACGAGAATCTCAGGAACTGATAATGATCTGGATGAATCGGAATATGCAGATATGCATCCTGTAAATCTATTGTGGACATATAATTCCCTTGCTGAACAAAAGGTAAGATAGTCCTTACAGTTACCATCTTGAACGTTGGTATCCTTACACAACGATTCAATATTTTTAGATCCAGAACTGGTCTGAAAGAATTCTCCTTCTTTGGTACAATGAAGAGATTTGAATAAAACCCCATCCCCTGTTCCGGAACTGGAACTGGCATAATTACTCCAGTCAACTCTAGATCTGAAACACATTTCAGAAATGCTTGAGCTTTTACTGGATTTACTGGGACACGGGAAAGAAAAAATCTTTTTGCAGGAGGTCTCAACTTGAAACAAATTCTGTACCCTTCTGAAACAATGCTCTGAATCCAAAGATTGTGAACAGAATTGATTCAAATTTCCTTGAAAAAACGTAACCTGCCCCCTACCAGCTGAGCTGGAATGAGGGCTGCACCTTCATTTGGACTTAGAAGCAGGCTTTGCCTTTCTAGCTGGCTTGGATTTATTCCAGACTGGAGATGGTCTCCAAACTGAAACTGCTCCTGAGGATGAAGGATCAGGCTTTTGTTCTTTGTTGAAACGAAAGGAACGAAAACGATTATTCGCCCTGTTTTTACCTTTAGATTTTTTATCCTATGGTAAAAAAGTTCCTTTCCCACCAGTAACAGTTGAAATAATGGAATCCAACTGAGAACCAAATAATTTGTTACCCTGGAAAGAAATGGAAAGTAAAGTTGATTTAGAAGCCATATCAGCATTCCAAGTTTTAAGCCATAAAGCTCTTCTAGCTAAAATAGCTAGAGACATAAACCTGACATCAACTCTGATAATATCAAAAATGGCATCACAGATAAAATTATTAGCATGTTGAAGAAGAATAATAATATCATGAGAATCACAATGTGTTACTTGTTGCGCTAAAGTTTCCAACCAAAAAGTTGAAGCTGCAGCAACATCAGCCAAAGATATAGCAGGTCTAAGAAGATTACCTGAACACAGATAAGCTTTTCTTAGAAAGGACTCAATTTTCCTATCTAGAGGATCCTTAAACGAAGTACCATCTGACATAGGAATAGTAGTACGTTTAGCAAGGGTAGAAATAGCCCCATCAACTTTAGGGATCTTGTCCCAAAATTCTAATCTGTCAGACGGCACAGGATATAATTGCTTAAAACGTTTAGAAGGAGTAAATGAATTACCCAAATTATCCCATTCTTTGGAAATTACTGCAGAAATAGCATCAGGGACAGGAAAAACTTCTGGAATAACTACAGGAGTTTTAAAAAACCTTATTTAAACGTTTAGATTTAGTATCAAGAGGACCAGAATCCTCTATTTCTAAAGCAATTAGGACTTCTTTAAGTAAAGAACGAATAAATTCCATTTTAAATAAATATGAAGATTTATCAGCATCAACCTCTGAGACAGAATCCTCTGAACCAGAGGAATCATCAGAATCAGAATGATGATGTTCAGTTAAAAATTCATCTGTAGGGAGAGAAGTTTTAAAAACATAATTTATGCTTACCTGATAAATTCCTTTCTTCTGTAGTGTGATCAGTCCACGGGTCATCATTACTTCTGGGATATTACTCCTCCCCAACAGGAAGTGCAAGAGGATTCACCCAGCAGAGCTGCATATAGCTCCTCCCCTCTACGTCACTCCCAGTCATTCGACCAAGGACCAACGAGAAAGGAAAAGCCAAGGGTGAAGTGGTGACTGGAGTATAAATTAAAAAAATATTTACCTGCCTTAAAAACAGGGCGGGCCGTGGACTGATCACACTACAGAAGGAATTTATCAGGTAAGCATAAATTATGTTTTCTTCTGTTAAGTGTGATCAGTCCACGGGTCATCATTACTTCTGGGATACCAATACCAAAGCAAAAGTACACGGATGACGGGAGGGATAGGCAGGCTCTTTATACAGAAGGAACCACTGCCTGAAGAACCTTTCTCCCAAAAATAGCCTCCGATGAAGCAAAAGTGTAAAATTTGTAAAATTTGGAAAAAGTATGAAGCGAAGACCAAGTTGCAGCCTTGCAAATCTGCTCAACAGAGGCCTCATTCTTGAAGGCCCAAGTGGAAGCCACAGCTCTAGTAGAATGAGCTGTAATTCTTTCAGGAGGCTGCTGTCCAGCAGTCTCATAAGCTAAACGAATTATGTTACGAAGCCAAAAAGAAAGAGAGGTAGCAGAAGCCTTTTGACCTCTCCTTTGCCCAGAGTAAACGACAAACAGAGAAGACGTTTGTCGAAATTCCTTAGTTGCCTGTAAGTAAAATTTTAGAGCACGGACTACATCCAGGTTGTGCAGTAGACGTTCCTTCTTCGAAGAAGGATTTGGGCACAAAGAAGGAACAACAATCTCTTGATTGATATTCCTGTTAGTGACTACCTTAGGTAAGAACCCAGGTTTAGTACGCAGAACTACCTTATCCGAATGAAAAATCAAATAAGGAGAATCACAATGTAAGGCTGATAATTCAGAGACTCTTCGAGCCGAGGAAATAGCCATTAAAAATAGAACTTTCCAAGATAACAACTTTATATCAATGGAATGAAGGGGTTCAAACGGAACGCCCTGTAAAACATTAAGAACAAGGTTTAAACTCCATGGTGGAGCAACAGTTTTAAACACAGGCTTAATCCTGGCCAAAGCCTGACAAAAAGCCTGGACGTCAGGAACTTCTGACAGACGTTTGTGTAACAGAATGGACAGAGCTGAGATCTGTCCCTTTAATGAACTAGCAGATAAACCCTTTTCTAAACCTTCTTGTAGAAAAGACAATATCCTAGGAATCCTAACCTTACTCCAAGAGTAACCTTTGGATTCACACCAATATAGGTATTTACGCCATATCTTATGGTAAATCTTTCTGGTAACAGGCTTCCTAGCCTGTATTAAGGTATCAATAACTGACTCAGAAAACCCACGTCTTGATAAAATCAAGCGTTCAATTTCCAAGCAGTCAGCTTCAGAGAAGTTAGATTTTGATGTTTGAAGGGACCCTGTATCAGAAGGTCCTGTTTCAGAGGTAGAGACCAAGGTGGACAGGATGACATGTCCACCAGGTCTGCATACCAAGTCCTGCGTGGCCACGCAGGTGCTATTAGAATCACTGATGCTCTCTCTTGTTTGATTCTGGCAATCAATCGAGGAAGCATCGGGAAGGGTGGAAACACGTAAGCCATCCTGAAGTCCCAAGGTGCTGTCAGGGCATCTATCAGGACTGCTCCTGGATCCCTGGATCTGGACCCGTAACGAGGAAGCTTGGCGTTCTGTCGAGACGCCATGAGATCTATCTCTGGTTTGCCCCAACGTCGAAGTATTTGGGCAAAGACCTCTGGATGAAGTTCCCACTCCCCCGGATGAAAAGTCTGACGACTTAAGAAATCCGCCTCCCAGTTCTCCACTCCCGGGATGTGGATTGCTGACAGGTGGCAAGAGTGAGACTCTGCCCAGCGAATTATCTTTGATACTTCCATCATAGCTAGGGAGCTTCTTGTCCCTCCCTGATGGTTGATGTAAGCTACAGTCGTGATGTTGTCCGACTGAAACCTGATGAACCCCCGAGTTGTCAACTGGGGCCAAGCCAGGAGGGCATTGAGAACTGCTCTCAATTCCAGAATGTTTATTGGCAGGAGACTCTCCTCCTGACTCCATTGTCCCTGAGCCCTCAGAGAATTCCAGACGGCACCCCAACCTAGAAGGCTGGCGTCTGTTGTTACAATTGTCCAGTCTGGTCTGCTGAATGGCATCCCCCTGGACAGATGTGGCCGAGAAAGCCACCATAGAAGAGAATTTCTGGTCTCTTGATCCAGATTCAGAGAAGGGGATAAGTCAGAGTAATCCCCATTCCACTGACTTAGCATGCACAGTTGCAGTGGTCTGAGGTGTAAGCGTGCAAAGGGTACTATGTCCATTGCCGCTACCATTAAGCCGATTACCTCCATGCATTGAGCCACTGACGGGTGTTGAATGGAATGAAGGGTGCGGCAAGCACTTTGAAGTCTTGTTAGCCTGTCCTCTGTCAGGTAAATCTTCATTGCTACAGAATCTATAAGAGTCCCCAGGAAGGGAACTCTTGTGAGTGGAACGAGTGAACTTTTCTTTTCATTCACCTTCCATCCATGTGACCTTAGAAATGCCAGTACTAACTCTGTATGAGACTTGGCAGTTTGAAAGCTTGAAGCTTGTATCAGAATGTCGTCTAGGTATGGAGCTACCGAGATTCCCCGCGGTCTTAGTACCGCCAAAAGAGCACCCAGAACCTTTGTGAAGATTCTTGGAGCTGTAGCCAATCCGAATGGAAGAGCCACAAACTGGTAATGCCTGTCTAGGAAGGCAAACCTTAGGTACCGGTAATGATCTTTGTGAATCGGTATGTGAAGGTAAGCATCTTTTAAATCTACAGTGGTCATGTACTGACCCTCTTGGATCATAGGTAAAATTGTCCGAATAGTCTCCATCTTGAACGATGGAACTCTTAGGAATTTGTTTAGGATCTTTAAGTCCAGGATTGGTCTGAATGTTCCCTCTTTTTTGGGAACCACAAACAGATTTGAGTAAAACCCGTCCCTGTTCCGATCGTGGAACTGGATGGATTACTCCCATTAACAAGAGCTCTTGTATGCAGCGTAGAAACGCCTCTTTCTTTGTCTGGATTGATGACAACCTTGACAGATGAAATCTCTCTCTTGGAGGAGAGTATTTGAAGTCCAGAAGGTATCCCTGAGATATTATCTCTAGCGCCCAGGGATCCTGGACATCTCTTGCCCAAGCCTGGGCGAAGAGAGAAAGTCTGCCCCCCACTAGATCCGATCCCGGATCGGGGGCCCTCAATTCATGCTGTTTTAGGGGCAGCAGCAGGTTTCCTGGTCTGCTTGCCCCTGTTCCAGGACTGGTTAGGTTTCCAGCCTTGTCTGTAGCGGGCAACAGCTCCTTCCTGTTTTGGTGCAGAGGAAGTTGATGCTGCTCCTGCTTTGAAATTACGAAAGGAACGAAAATTAGACTGTCTAGCCTTAGCTTTGGCTTTGTCCTGAGGCAGGGCACGGCCTTTACCTCCTGTAATGTCAGCGATAATCTCTTTCAACCCGGGCCCGAATAAGGTCTGCCCTTTGAAAGGTATATTAAGCAATTTAGACTTAGAAGTAACATCAGCTGACCAGGATTTTAGCCACAGCGCCCTGCGTGCCTGAATGGCGAATCCTGAATTCTTCGCCGTAAGTTTAGTAAGATGTACTACGGCCTCCGAAATGAATGAATTAGCTAGTTTAAGGACTCTAAGCCTGTCCGTAATGTCGTCCAGAGTAGCTGAACTAATGTTCTCTTCCAGAGACTCAATCCAGAATGCCGCTGCAGCCGTGATCGGCGCAATGCATGCAAGGGGTTGCAATATAAAACCTTGTTGAACAAACATTTTCTTAAAGTAACCCTCTAATTTTTTATCCATTGGATCTGAAAAAGCACAGCTATCCTCCACCGGAATAGTGGTACGCTTAGCTAAAGTAGAAACTGCTCCCTCCACCTTAGGGACCGTTTGCCATAAGTCCCGTGTGGTGGCGTCTATTGGAAACATTTTTCTAAATATCGGAGGGGGTGAGAACGGCACACCGGGTCTATCCCACTCCTTAGTAACAATTTCAGTAAGTCTCTTAGGTATAGGAAAAACCTCAGTACTCGCCGGTACCGCAAAATATTTATCCAACCTACACATTTTCTCTGGTATTGCAACTGTGTTACAATCATTCAGAGCCGCTAACACCTCCCCTAGTAATACACTGAGGTTTTCCAGTTTAAATTTAAAATTTGAAATATCTGAATCCAGTCTGTTTGGATCAGAACCGTCACCTACAGAATGAAGTTCTCCGTCCTCATGTTCTGCCACCTGTGACGCAGTGTCTGACATGGCCCTAATATTATCAGCGCACTCTGTTCTCACCCCAGAGTGATCACGCTTACCTCTTAGTTCTGGTAATTTAGCCAAAACTTCAGTCATAACAGTAGCCATATCCTGTAATGTGATTTGTAATGGCCGCCCAGATGTACTCGGCGCTACCATATCACGCACCTCCCGAGCGGGAGATGCAGGTACTGACACGTGAGGCGAGTTAGTCGGCATAACTCTCCCCTCGTTGTTTGGTGAAATTTGTTCAATTTGTACAGATTGACTTTTATTTAAAGTAGCATCAATACAGTTAGTACATAAATTTCTATTGGGCTCCACTTTGGCATTGCAACAAATGACACAGGTATCATCCTCTGAATCAGACATGTTTAACACACTAGCAAATAAACTTGCAACTTGGAATACAATTCAATTAGAATAATATTAAAAACGTACTGTGCCTTTAAGAAGCACAGAAGATCTATGACAGTTGAAAATTAATAAATTGAAACAGTTATAGCCTCAATCCTTGTAAACAACACAACTTTAGCAAAGGTTTAATCCCATTAGCAAAGATAACAAATTCTGAAAGCAGGAAACAAATTACAGAATAAACGTTTTTTATCTCAGTCAAATATAATTCTCACAGCTCTGCTGAGAGAAATTACCTCCCTCAAAATAAGTTTTGAAGACCCCTGAGCTCTGTAGAGATGAACCGGATCATGCAGGAAATACAATGAGCTGCTGACTGAAATATCTGATGCGTAGCAAAAGCGCCAAAAAACGGCCCCTCCCCCTCACACACAGCAGTGAGAGAGAACAGAAACTGTCAGAAAAAAGATTAAGCAACTGCCAAGTGGAAAAATAGTGCCCAAACATTTATTCACTCAGTACCTCAGCAAATGAAAACGATTTTACATTCCAGCAAAAACGTTAAACATAATTTCTAGTTATTAAACAGCTTTATGTACTTCTTACAGTGTAATTCTAGTGAAGTACCATTCCCCAGAATACTGAAGTGTAAAGTATACATACATGACATTATATCGGTATGGCAGGATTTTCTCATCAATTCCATTGTCAGAAAATAAAAACTGCTACATACCTCTATGCAG
This sequence comes from Bombina bombina, assembly GCF_027579735.1. Taxonomy (NCBI): domain Eukaryota; kingdom Metazoa; phylum Chordata; class Amphibia; order Anura; family Bombinatoridae; genus Bombina; species Bombina bombina. The sequence goes on from NC_069501.1 coordinate 990,274,994, forward strand.
ATTCATCTGCCCGCTGTCCCCTGATCTGAAGTTTACCTCTCCTCAGATGGCCGAGAAACAGCAATATGATCTTAACTACTCCGGCTAAAATCATAGCAAAAACTCTGGTAGATTCTTCTTCAAACTCTGCCAGAGAGGTAATAACACACTCCAGTGCTATTTTAAAATAACAAACTTTTGATTGAAGATATAAAACTAAGTATAATCACCATAGTCCTCTCACACATCCTATCTAGTCGTTGGGTGCAAGAGAATGAATGGGAGTGACGTAGAGGGGAGGAGCTATATGCAGCTCTGCTGGGTGAATCCTCTTGCACTTCCTGTTGGGGAGGAGTAATATCCCAGAAGTAATGATGACCCGTGGACTGATCACACTTAACAGAAGAAAGATTTTTTACGTTTACTAGAAGGAGAAATAACAGACATAGCCTTCTTTATGGATTCAGAAACAAAATCTCTTATATTATCAGGAACATTCTGCACCTTAGATGTTGAAGGAACTGCAACAGGCAATGGTACTTTACTAAAGGAAATATTATCTGCTTTAACAAGTTTGTCATGACAATCAATACAAACAACAGCTGGAGGAATAGCTACCAAAAGTTTACAGCAGATACACTTAGCTTTGGTAGATTCAGCACTTGACAGCGATTTTCCTGTAGTATCTTCTGACTCAGATGCAACGTGAGACATCTTGCAATATGTAAGAGAAAAAACAACATATATATAAAGCAAAATTGATCAAATTCCTTAAATGACAGTTTCAGGAATGGGAAAAAATGCCAAAGAACAAGCTTCTAGCAACCAGAAGCAATAAAAAATGAGACTTAAATAATGTGGAGACAAAAGTGACGCCCATATTTTTTCGCGCCAAATAAGACGCCCACATTATTTGGCGCCTAAATGCTTTTTGGCGCCAAAAATGACGCCACATCCGGAACGCCGACATTTTTGGCGCAAAATAACGTCAAAAAATGACGCAACTTCCGGCGACACGTATGACGCCGGAAACGGAAATAGAATTTTTGCGCCAAAAAAGTCAGCGCCAAGAATGACGCAATAAAATGAAGCATTTTCAGCCCACGCGAGCCTAACAGCCCACAGGGAAAAAGTCAAATTTTAATGTAAGAAAAAATGTTAAATTAAAATGCATTATCCCAAATATGAAACTGACTGTCTGAAAATAAGGAAAGTTGAACATTCTGAGTCAAGGCAAATAAATGTTTGAATACATATATTTAGAACTTTATAAACAAAGTGCCCAACCATAGCTAGGAGTGTCACAGAAAATAAGACTTACTTACCCCAGGACACTCATCTACATATAGTAGATAGCCAAACCAGTACTGAAACGAGAATCAGTAGAGGTAATGGTATATATAAGAGTATATCGTCGATCTGAAAAGGGAGGTAAGAGATGAATCTCTACGACCGATAACAGAGAACCTATGAAATAGACCCCTTAGAAGGAGATCACTGCATTCAAATAGGCAATACTCTCCTCACATCCCTCTGACATTCACTGCACGCTGAGAGGAAAACCGGGCTCCAACTTGCTGCGGAGCGCATATCAACGTAGAATCTAGCACAAACTTACTTCACCACCTCCATCGGAGGCAAAGTTTGTAAAACTGAATTGTGGGTGTGGTGAGGGGTGTATTTATAGGCATTTTGAGGTTTGGGAAACTTTGCCCCTCCTGGTAGGAATGTATATCCCATACGTCACTAGCTCATGGACTCTTGCTAATTACATGAAAGAAATCATGCCCAAAGAGATTAATCACCAAAGTACCTCACAAAAACGAATAACATGCCAGTAAACGTTTTATTAAAAAATAACATTTTCCAATGTCATGCAAAGTTATCACTAAGCCTGCTACCAGTCGCTACCACTGCAGATAAGGCTTAAGTATTATTTCAGTTTTAACAGTATTTTCTCAGTCAAATTCTAGTCCCTAGAAAATAACTTGACTGCGCATACATTTATCAGCCTGATACCAGTTACCACTACTGCATTTAAGGCTGTACTTACATCATACGGTAACAGCAGTATTTTCTTAGTCAATTCCATTCCCAGAAAATAATGTACCGCACATACCTCATTTGCGGACGACTCCGCATGCTATTCCCATTTTCTGAAGTTACCCCACTCCTCAGAATGTCGAGAACAGCCAGTGGATCTTAGTTACGCCTGCTAAGATCATAGAAAAAAAACGCAGGCAGTTTCTTCTTCCAAATACTGCCTGAGATAGAAAAACAGCACACTCCGGTGCCATTTAAAATAACAAACTTTTGATTGAAGAATAGTTAAGTAAAAACTCCAGCTCCTCTCGCGACCTCCTTTGTTGAGGGTTGCAAGAGAATGACTGGATATGACATGTGAGGGGAGGAGCTATATAGCAGCTCTGCTTGGGTGATCCTCTTGCAACTTCCTGTTGGGAAGGAGAATATATCCCATAAGTAATGGATGACCCGTGGACTGAACACACTTAACAAGAGAAAAAGGGATTAACTTTTTAAACACAAATTTTCAAGTAGACTAAGTAATTAGGCTTTAGGACAACTGATTATGAATTCAATTAAAAATTATCTGTTTTCTGCTATATTATGTTCAATATTTGGCACATTCTAGGTTAGATATATGCTATCAGGTGAATTAGCTTAACATACTCTAGTGAAGATAACTGCAAAAAATAATCCACACAAATAAATAATACATATTTTAATTAAGAATATACATGTAAAACTACAGAATAAAATTCAAGATATAGTAAGAAAAGGTAAAACAATAAAAAGGTGCAAACTTCATAACTAGTCCTTAAAATATATACAATGTATTAAATGGCAGCTAAAAGTTAAATAGATTACTTTTTCAGAGGTAAGCAGGAATCTGATCCCAATAGTTATTTATATGCATTGTATTGACAGGGATCTCAAAGATCAAGGTTCCACTTGACTGTAGGTTAGAAACAAACTGTTAAGTCAAAATGCTTTAATGAGCTTCACCGTGAGGTTAACCTGTGATGCCAGTACCTCGCTTAAAAATTAAATAAACCAACAGTCTCTGCACTATTCAGGAAACATGGAAATCTTATAAAGGAGTTGGAAACCACTAGAAAATATGAACAAATACAAACAAAATTGGTAAGTTAAATAAGTCCAAACATGGTTCAATGTAACCAATAAACAGTAACCCTAGAAGGTGAGTCCTGAATAGACCAGTTGCGAGCCCATTGTATAGATGATAAAGATTTCTAGTTTCCAGGAATTTTTTTTGCTAGGCAGGAAAACATGGCCAAGCAGTCTTCATTGTAGCAGAAAACCTTGATATAGTTTTTTCCTGCACTATTTGAACATTCATGAACTTGAAATTCTTCCACTCCGTAATACACCATAGCTGCTTCATCTTTAGTACAGGTTTTTTTTTGTTTGTTTTTTTATCACTGAGGATGTCCTTTCATACTGCTCAATAAATTATCGGGCATACAAGAGTGCATGTTTGCAAAAAACTTTTTTTTTTTTTTAGCGACCATAACATCTGTGTGCAATACATTTTTAATATTCAACCTCTAATGAAGGTGCGGTGTTGGTCTGCTCACATCACGGAAAAATGCATGTGTCAGGGCTGCCTTAGCAGAAATACGTTTGTTTGAATCATATTGAAGCATTTGCTAAAAAAGAAAAAAAAAAAAAAAGAAAAAAAAAATGAATTAGAACAGAATTTTTCAGCTAGGATTTAAATCAAATAAAATGGGGACACAACACACATACAAATCAGTAAGGGAAGTTGTCATATCAAATTTTAAAGTGACTTTGAAACCTCTTCTCAATTAAAAATGGAAACTGAAATTACTGGGAAAGTCAAGTCCATTGCAAACCTCTCCAGCAGGAGGAAAATGCAGGTTAATATCAGTCATTGCAACTTGAAAATAAAGCCACGTTTAAAAGGAAACTAAACCCAAAACTTTTCTTTCATGATTCAGATAGAAAATGCAATTTTAAACAACATTCCAATTTACTTATATTATCTTATTTGCTTCATTCTTTAGATATAGATCGCATGCGCTTTCTAAATCATGAAAAAAAAAAAAAAAAAATTGGGTTTCATGTCCCTATGCGATATATAAAACAGGGATAACTTTTATTAGAAGAATTTTTGCTAATACATGTATATTGCAAATATGTTTCTATTCAAACATGTAATTCATTTATGTGCATTTAAATTTTGAAGGGACATTCCAGTCAAAATTTAAATGCACATAAATGAATTACATGTTTGAATAGAAACATATTTGCAATATACATGTATTAGCAAAAATGCTTCTAATAAAAGTTATCCCGGTTTTAGTGTTAACATTTTTCTCTGCACGTGCATGTGAAGCATAGCTAGATATTTACACTGCACCCACATTTTAAATAATGCAGCTGCTGAGATCATCACTGGGGCGTGTATCAAGTCAGCAATTAACAAATGGAGTCATTACCAGATGGTACAAGCACCTTAGGCTCTCTGAGCTAGTGCTGTGTTTAAAATGCTGGTGCACGGTGCATACTTAAATACACTTTTGAAACAGCTATAGCTTTTATTAGAAGTATTTTTGCTAATGCGTATATATTGCAAAATTGCTTCCCTTCAATACAGAAATGCACCCATCTGGTTTTCAATTTTAGCTAAAATATCCCTTTAAAACATGTACAAAGGTAACCATTACTTTTAAAAAAGAATGGATAGTATATGAGATTCACAAATAGGTAAATAAAATTACATTTATAATTATTTAATCAAAGCATTTCTAGGTGAAATGAAGAAAGTATTCATAAAAGAGGTAAACAATATTAAAGGCAAAACATTTTTTTGTGATTCAGAGCATACCATTTAAAAAAAAAAAAAAAGAAAAAAAAAAAAAAAAAAGTTTCCAGTATACTTTTGTCAAATTTGCTCCCCCCCACCCATGATATTCTGTGCTGAAGAGATACCTAGATAGGCATCTAGAGCTACATGGCCGGAAATAGTGCTGCCATCTAGTGCCCGTGGAAATGGATAACATTCTTGTAAAACTGCTGTCATACAGTGCTCCAGAAATAGACCTGCTCCTAAGCATACAACCCTGCTTTTCAACAAAAATCACGTCATGAAATAAAAAATTTGGGTTTCATATCCCTTTAACTATATAGTTTTAAAATACACTTAAGAGCATAATTTATAGATCAAATTATAAACAAAATAAAAAATGTATGCTTACCTGATAAATTTCTCTCTTTCTGGACATGTAGTCTACAACGTCATTCCAATTACTAGTGGGATATTCACTCCTGGCCAGCAGGAGGCGGCAAAGAGCACCCAAGCAAAGCTGTTAAGTGTCACTTCCCTTACCCATAACCCACAGTCATTCAGCTGAAGGGAAATGGAAAAACAAAATTATACTTACCTGATAATTTCATTTTCTTCTGACGGGAAGAGTCCACAGCTGCATTCATTACTTTTGGGAAATACAGAACCTGGCCACCAGGAGGAGGTAAAGACACCCCAGACAAAGGCTTTAATACCTCCCCCCTTCCCTCATCCCCCAGTCATTCTGCCAAGAGAACAAGGAACAGTAGGAGAAACAGGGTGAAAAAAAGGTGCCAGAAGAATAAAAAATTACAGCCACCTTATAGAGAAAAACACGGGCAGGAGCTGTGGACTCTTCCTGTCAGAAGAAAATGAAATTATCAGGTAAGCATAACTTATGTTTTTCTTCTTAAAACGGGAAGAGTCCACAGCTGCATTCATTACTTTTGGAAAAACAATACCCAAGATAGAGGACACTGAATGCAAACAACGGGTGGGTACAAAAGGTGGCCCCTTCGAAAGGCACCACAGCCTGAATTACTCGACACCCCCAAAAAAAAAAAAAAAAAAAAAAAAAAGACACAGGTTAAAACCCGAAGCCCAGGCAACTGCACAGTTACACCACCAGCAAAGCCAAACTAAAAACCACTCAAGCCCAAACAACCTCCAAGGAGTCAGACCCACGGAACATGACTCCCATGAAGGTACCTGGCCAAGACAAGGACCGCTATCTGCCCTCAAAAAGAACAGATTCCCAGGAAAAATACAAAAGGATTATTCCACTTGGTTCAATCCAGAACAACCCATGGTTGTCTTAAGATAGCAACGCACAGAGAGAAAAACCAAAAAGGACTTGAGGAACACTCTCATATCCTTGACCCAGTACCATACCCTAAGGTTCTCCAGGAAAACCATGAGTTGCAAGCTAGACAAGCAGAGACAACAGAAATAGGATAATTATCCCAGCAGCTAGAAAAGAGACCCCCAAAAGGAACCTCAGACCGCCTGAACAGGGACTCTCAATGACCAGCTTCCAGGTAGGAAAGCCGACACATCATTGCTAAACCAAACCACGAAAGGCGTTTCAAAACATGCTAGTACACAGACCAAGCGCAGTCAACTGTAACTCGTTACACTGGCAAAGTGCAAATAGCTGTAGCTGGTTTCAACTGCAAAACTTCCAAGGGCTCACAGCCCTCCGACTACCGTGCTGCAAGGAGCGCCCCCCTACAGGCATCAGACACCAGTAGAAAAGAGGAGGACATCAAAAGCCCTCCCACAAAATGGAGGACCAACTCAAAAGAAAACGGTCAACACTGCATAGAGTAACCGATTCCCAAACTTCCTTTCAGGATAATAGTCCCAGCCCAAAGGCTAGACAATGACCGAAGACAGAGTCTCAGACTCCTGGAAGAGAAAGGAAGGTTCAACGAGGAACACCCCCGGATAGACCGCTGACCGCTACTACAAACGGCATGCTACTGCTAGTCAGGATAGACATTGTGCTCGGGTACGAGATCACCTACACGTCTGTCTTCGCCAAAAAAGGAACACTTCCCAAAGGAAGAAGGCCCATAGACCCTCAGCATCAAAATATCAGAATCTAACATATAGCAGGAGCCCCATAGGGTTCAAACTCTCAGCCTCCCGCTGCAGGAACGGAGGAACCAGTTACTACCTCGCATCTCCCCTTCCAGGATTCTGAAAGCGCAAGAAGGGAAAAGACCCTTACAAGGCAAGAAAATAAGGACCTACAGGTCGTCACAGATGCTAAGGTAACTCCGAACCCGGAGAACCCAACCCCTGCTCTAGAAGAGAAGGGAATTAAACAACTGAAAACCACCTACCAGAGAGACGAGACCCCTCGGCCAAATCGCCATTCCAGCTGAAAGACACCTGGAGTCTACAGAAACAATTCAAATGCGCCAGACGACCAGTAGAGGGGCCCGCGGGACCAGAAACATCTAGTGAGACTGAACCGTTCAAACCCCTCCCTGGAGAGACCTGGACCTAGGCCAGGGCCCTCGAAAAAAAAGGAATCGATCGAAGATCCAACTTCCATAGGAACCCTAAGCTGCCTCCTACAAGGAGGAGCGTACCTTCAAAGTCCGTAGACTTGGCGATCTAGCAATAGCCTCAAACCGAAGAGTCACAAGAACTCCTGAAGATTCCGCACCCAGTGCACCTAGAGATCGCAACGAATCTCATAGGCAAGCGTAAACACCTTGCTCGCCATCCCAGAGAACTAGACTTAAGACACCGCCCACAAAGCCCCTAACAGAGCATCGAGGTAAAACGGTCAACTACCTAACCCCAGAAGGGCGGCCATCCATAACTGACCTCGACTCTTCACTGACAAGCCCCAAGGCTATAGTCACATTGAGGACGCAAGACACCCGAACGTCGAAGACTATGGTCAGACAAAGGGTGTAAAATGGAAGAGACAACAGCCAGAGATCCTTGAAGAATCCATCTTCCAAAAGAAAACATTTTAAGCAGACAAAAGTTGGAGCCTCACAGCTCCCCACAGAAGGCAGGGAACCCCTGCACATTACCTCCTAGAGTAACAACTCTAAGCAGAGGAAGAAAAAGAAGCCCGCGCATCCAGACTAGGTGATCCACCCAAGGCGAGAAGGAGACTGCCACCGCAAGAAAATGCAAATAACAGTTCTGAGTCCCCAGGGACCTGAAGAACCATGACGACACCTGCAATTAAACAGATTCGTATCCCAGGCTAGTAGCCTGAAACAACCAACCTTAGATTTGCACTCACAACCCTCCGTCCGGAGGGGTTGCATCTAAGCAACAGACCTCATACTTCGGTAGGATCTGAGCCCGGAGTCCATAGAACAGGCCTAAGTGACAGTCAGAATCCAACATGATTGATCAGCACCCCAAGGGTGACATGAACCATGGCAGCAGCCAAAAAGCATCCGACCAGTACCTGCCTGAGATAAGGACACTCGAAGTGCCGAAGGTCCAAGAAAATTTGTCCCGAAGGATCGAAAAGTGAACTAGAAAAAACATAATTCTACTATTCAATAAGTGCGCAACTTCCAAGAAAATGCCCACGCGACCATAATTCGGTTCCAGAGAAGAACGTTCTCAAATGAAAATCTAACAGTCATGAGCTTTAAGAAAACAGAATTTATGCTTACCTGATAAATTACTCTCTCTTGTGGTGTATCCAGTCCACGGATTCATCCTTTACTTGTGGGATATTCTCTTTCCTAACAGGAAGTGGCAAAGAGCACACAGCAGAGCTGTCCATATAGCTCCCCCTCTAGCTCCACCCCCCACTCATTCGACCGGAGGTTAGGAAGAAAAAGGAGAAACCATAGGATGCAGTGGTGACTGTAGTTTAAACAAAAAAATCTACCTGACTTAATAGCCAGGGTGGGCCGTGGACTGGATACACCACAAGAGAAAGTAATTTATCAGGTAAGTATAAATTCTGTTTTCTCTTGTAAGGTGTATCCAGTCCACGGATTCATCCTTTACTTGTGGGATACCAATACCAAAGCTTTAGGACACGGATGAAGGGAGGGAACAAGACAGGTACCTTAAACGGAAGGCACCACTGCTTGTAAAACCTTTCTCCCAAAAATAGCCTCCGAAGAAGCAAAAGTATAGAATTTGTAAAATTTGTAAAAAGTATGCAGCGAAGACCAAGTCGCTGCCTTACAAATTGTTCAACAGAAGCCTCATTTTTAAAAGCCCATGTGGAAGCCACTGCTCTGGTAGAATGAGCAGTAATTGTTTCAGGAGGCTGCTGGCCAGAAGTCTCATAGGCCAGACGGATGATGCTTTTCAGCCAAAAGGAAAAAGAGGTAGCAGTCGCCTTCTGACCTCTCCTCTAACCAGAATAGATGACAAACAATGAAGTTGTTTGTCTGAAATCTTTAGTTGCTTATAAATAGAACTTTAAAGCACGAACCACATCAAGATTGTGTAACAGACGTTCCTTCTTTGACGAAGGATTAGGACACAGAGAAGGAACAACAATTTCCTGGTTAATATTCTTATTAGACACAACCTTAGGAAGAAAACCAGGTTTGGTACGCAAAACTACCTTATCTGCATGGAACACCAAGTAAGGTGAGTCACACTGTAAGGCAGATAACTCAAACTCTTCGCGCAGAAGAGATAGCTACCAAAAACAAAACTTTCCAAGATAAAAGCTTAATATCTATGGAATGTAAAGGTTCAAACGGAACCCCTTGCAGAACTGAAAGAACTAAATTCAGAGTCCATGGCGGAGCCACAGGTCTATAAACAGGCTTGATTCTGACTAAAGCCTGAGTAAACGCTTGAACGTCTGGTACCTCCGCCAGACGTTTGTGTAAAAGAATAGACAAAGCAGATATCTGTCCTTTTAAGGAACTAGCCGACAATCCTTTCTCCAATCCATCTTGGAGAAAAGACAATATCCTGGGAATCCTAATCTTACTCCATGAGTAGCCCTTGGATTCGCACCAACAAAGATATTTTCGCCAAATCTTATGGTAGATTTTCCTGGTGACAGGCTTTCTAGCCTGAATCAGGGTATCGATAACCGACTCAGAGAAACCACGCTTAGATAGAATTAGGCGTTCAATCTCCAAGCAGTCAGACGCAGAGAAATTAGATCTGGATGTTTGAAAGGACCTTGAAGTAGAAAGTCCTGCCTCATTGGCAGAGTCCATGGTGGAACGGATGACATGTCCACTAGGTCTGCATACCAAGTCCTGCGTGGCCACGCAGGTGCTATTAGAGTCACCGACGCCCTCTCCTGCTTGATTCTGGCAACCAGACGAGGAAGGTGGAAACACATAGGCCAGATTGAAGGACCAAGGTGCTGCTAGAGCATCTATCACCGCCTGGGGAACCCGGGACCTGGACCCGTAAAGAGGAAGTTTGGCATTCTGACGGGACGCCATCAGATCCAATTCTGGAGTGTCCCATAGCTGAGTCAGCTGGGCAAATACCTCCAGGTGGAGTTCCCACTCCCCCGGATGAAAAGTCTGACGACTTAGAAAATCCACTTCCCAGTTGTCTACTCCTGGGATGTGAATTGCTGAGAGGTGGCAAGAGTGATCCTCCGCCCACCTGATTATTTTGGTTACTTCCACCATTGCTAGGGGACTCCTTGTTCCCCCTTGATGGTTGATGTAAGCTACAGTCGTGTTGTTGTCCGACTGAAATCTGATGAATTTGGCCGCAGCTAGCTGAGGCCATGCCTGAAGAGCATTGAATATCGCCCTCAGTTCCAAAATGTTTATCGGGAGAAGAGCTTCTTCCGGAGACCATAAGCCCTGAGCTTTCAGGGAGTCCCAGACAGCACCCCAGCCCAACAGACTGGCATCGGTCGTTACGATGATCCACTCTGGTCTGCGGAAACACATTCCCTGAGCCAGGTGATCCTGAGACAACCACCAGAGAAGAGAATCTCTGGTCCCCTGGTCCAACTGTATTTGAGGAGACAAATCTGCATAATCCCCATTCCACTGTCTGAGCATGCATAGTTGCAGTGGTCTGAGGTGTATCCGTGCAAAAGGGACTATGTCCATTGCCGCTACCATTAATCCGATTGTCTCCATGCACTGAGCTACAGATGGCCAAGGAATGTAATTTAGAGCTCGGCAAGTAGTTAAGAGTTTTAACTTTCTGACCTCCGTCAGAAATATTTTCATTTCTACCGAGTCTATTAGTGTTCCTAGGAAGGGAACTCTTGTGAGGGGGGAGAGAGAACTCTTTTTTGATGTTCACCTTCCACCCCTGAGACCTCAGAAAGGCCACTACAATTTCCGTGCGAGACTTGGCTCTTTGGAAAGTTGACGCCTGAAGATGTCGTCTAGATAAGGCGCCACTGCTATGCCCCGCGGCCTTAGCACCGCCAGGAGGGACCCTAGCACCTTTGTGAAAATTCTGGGAGCAGTGGCCAACCCGAAAGGGAGAGCTACAAACTGATAATGCTTGTCCAGAAAAGCGAACCTGAGAAACTGGTGATGATCTTTGTGGATAGGAATGTGTAAATACGCATCCTTTAGATCCACGGTAGTCATATATTGACCCTCCTGGATCATTGGTAAGATTGTCCGAATGGTCTCCATCTTGAATGATGGGACCCTGAGGAATTTGTTTAGAATTTTGAGATCCAGGATTGGTCTGAAAGTTCCTTCTTTTTTGGGAACCACAAACAGGTTTGAGTAAAACCCCAGCCCTTGTTCCGCAATTGGAACTGGGTGGATTACTCCCATTGTATGTAGGTCTTCTACACAGCGTAAGAACGCCTCTTTCTTTGTTGTGTCTGTAGACAGACGAGAAATATGGAACCTTCCCCTTGGAGGGGAGTCCTTGAATTCTAGAAGATATCCCTGGGATACAATCTCTAAGGCCCAGGGATCGTGTACGTCTCTTGCCCAGGCCTGAGCGAAGAGAGAGAGTCTGCCCCCTACTAGATCCGGTCCCGGATCGGGGGCTACCCCTTCATGCTGTCTTGGGGGCAGCTGCAGGCTTCTTGGCCTGTTTACCCTTGTTCCAGCCCTGGTAAGGTTTTCAGGCTGCCCTAGGTTGTGAAGTGTTCTCCTCTTGCTTCGCAGCAGGGGAGGATGAAGCGAGACCGCTCCTGAAATTTCGAAAGGAACGAAAATTATTTTGTTTGTTCTTTGTCTTAAAGGATTTGTCCTGAGGGAGAGCATGGCCTTTTCCCCCAGTGATTTCTGAGATAATCTTTCAATTCAGGCCAGAAAAGGGTCTTTCCTTTGAAAGGGATGTTCAGTAGTTTGGATTTTGACGACACATCGTCCGACCAAGACTTGAGCCATAGCGCCCTGCGCGCCAGAATGGCAAAACCTGGATTCTTTGCCGCTAACTTAGCTAGTTGGAAAGCGGCATCTGTGATAAAAGAATTAGCCAGCTTAAGAGCCTTAATTCTGTCCATAATATCCTCATATGAGGTCTCCGTCTGGAGCGCATCTTCCAGCGCCTCGAACCAGAAAGCAGCTGCAGTAGTTACAGGAACAATGCACGCTATAGGTTGGAGAAGAAAACCTTGATGAACAAAAATGTTCTTAAGTAGACCCTCTAATTTTTTATCCATAGGGTCTTTAAAAGCACAACTGTCCTCAATTGGTATGGTTGTGCGTTTAGCAAGTGAAGAAACAGCCCCCTCCACCTTAGGGACCGTCTGCCACGAGTCCCGCGTGGTGTCAGATATGGGGAACATTTTCTTAAAAACAGGAGGGGGAACAAACGGAATACCTGGTCTATCCCACTCCCTAGTTACTATATCCGCAATCCTCTTAGGGACCGGGAACACATCAGTGTAAACAGGAACTTCTAGGTACTTGTCCATTTTACACAATTTCTCTGGGACCACCAAAGGGTCACAGTCATCCAGAGTAACTAATACCTCCCTGAGTAATAAGCGGAGGTGTTCTAGTTTAAATTTAAAGGCCAACGTATCTGAGTCTGTCTGAGGAGCAACCTTTCCCGAATCGGAAACTTCTCCCTCAGACAGCACATCCCTCGCCCCCATTTCAGAGCGTTGTGAGTGTATATCGGATACGGCTACTAAAGCGTCAGAATGCTCATAATCTGTTCTTAAAACAGAGCTATCATGCTTTGCAGGTAACACGGGCAGCTTAGATAAAAATACTGAGAGGGTATTAGCCATAACTGCCGCCAAATCTTGTAAGGTAAAAGAGTTAGACGCGCTAGAGGTGCTAGGCGTCGCTTGAGCGGGCGTAACTGGTTGTGACACTTGGGGAGAGGTCAACGGGCTAACCTCATTACCTTCTGTCTGAGAATCATCTTGGGCCACATTTTTAAGTGCAACAATGTGGTCTTTAAAATGTATAGACATATCAGTACACGTGGGACACATTTTGAGAGGGGGTTCCACCATGGCTTCTAAACACATTGAACAAGGATTTTCCTTGTTGACAGACATGTTTAACAGACTAATAGTAAGACAAACAGGCTTAGAAATCACATTAATCAAGCAAAAACACACTTTGCAAAAAAACGTTACTGTGCCTTTAAGAAATAAAAAAGGCACACAATTTTCCAAAACAGTGAAAAATGCACCAAACTTTCTGAAATTTTCACAGTATGTACCTAAAGCATTGGTAAGATTGCACAGCTAGAAAAAAAATCGATTAACCCCTTAATGCCCAAACCGGATCAATAGTAAGCTAACAGACCGGTTAAAACAAATTTAGCACCTTGCCACAGGTCTGCTGTGGCCCTACCTTCCCTTAGGAGTCTGATTTATGGGGAAAAAGCTTCTTATGGGTCCTCAAATTGTAGCAGGAGCAACCATGTGAACACAGCCTGAAGATCTAGTCCATCTAACTGCGCATCTGAGGCGCAAAATTAGGCCCCTCCCACCTTACTCCGGTGCTGTGAGGCCTAAAGAAACACTCCTAGGAGTTATAATATTAGCCATGTGGGTAACAACCCCTGAAAGAAACCCAAAAGGACCTTCTCAGTGTCTCAAAAACGATGTTTATAAGTAAAAACCGTTTGCCATAAAAAAGTGTCAACCCATAAAAAAGTGTCAACCAGCATAAATTAGCCCTGTAATGTAAGCTTGTAATTCCATACTTAGTCTCTGAATAAAGCTTACCCTTCCCTCATGGGGATCTTATCAGTCCTTTTCTAGCATTATCACAGTCTTGTCTAGAAATAAATGACTAAACATACCTTATTGCAGCTTAATCTGCAAACCGTTCCCCCCCAACTAAAGTTTTCTTGTACTCCTCAGTCCTGTGTGGGAACAGCAGTGGATTTTAGTTACAACATGCTAAAATCATTTTCCTCTCTGCAGAAATCTTCATCCCTTTTCTGCTGGAGAGTAAATAGTACAAACCAGTACCATTTAAAAATAACAAACTTTTGCTTGTAGAACAAAAACTACAAATCTAACACCACATTCACTTTACCCTTCCGAGAGAGACCCTATTGCTTAGAGCCGGCAAAGAGAATGACTGGGGGGTGGAGCTAGAGGGGGAGCTATATGGACAGCTCTGCTGTGTGCTCTCTTTGCCACTTCCTGTTAGGAAGGAGAATATCCCACAAGTAAAGGATGAATCCGTGGACTGGATACACCTTACAAGAGAAAGACAAATTAAAAAATTCATCTGGATCAAAAATAAAATGAAGGCAGCATCCATCGGGTTAACGCCCAAGGTGAATTAGAGCGTCAACGGGACCAGCCAAATAGAGGTCCCATTCACCCAAGCTCAGAACTGGAACGAAACATAAAAGAAAAAAGAAAAACTGAGACGTTAAGGAGATAGGCAAAATCATCCCTCGCCGGATAAACTGAAGACCCTGGCTCCGAGGTTGGGGCCCCTGAAGCCTCAGGGACCAACGCTTTCCCAGAAGGCCGAACTGAATTGGGTGATGCCACGCTTGACGGGCCCTGGTTAACAGAACACGGACAGTATCTTAGAAATATTTCACTTGGGAGATACAAATGAGTCAGCGCCATAGAAATGGCCATGCAGAACCATGCCGTAACCTCTGGAGGGAACAAGCCACCCTCCGGAGGAGTAAAGGCCATAGGGACACCTGCTTGCGTAGCCGGGAAAGGGTCTGGGACACGCGCCTCACGGGTCATGAAACCTCGGAGGCAGATGGCTCAACTTCGAGAGAAGAGAGTACTCTAGAATGGCAATCTGAACATAACTGATGGGCATTAATTACCCAGGCCATTTCATATTCATCACAAGACACATTCTCCATATCGGAGGCATCCGTGTCTCTCATATCAGAATCCTCCATAATCTTGGGAATACAAAAACTGGCACCCTTTACACCCCCAATGGCTGGGGCACTCACCACCAACTGTGAACCAGACAACCCACAAGCTAGACTCTCAGTTGCGCACGGTCAGCATACGGAAGTGAAAACTATGTAACCACACCCATCACGAGGTGAACCGTGCCAGTCACAAAAAGGGTACAAAATTGTAAAAGATTGAGTCATTAAAATAACACCGTTATGTTCTGTAAAGGCAGTGAGTCTAGGTATACACATTGCAGATAGAACCATATAACAAACATGATTAAAGTCCCCCCTGTTCAATAACTCCCCTCAGGAGATATTAACCCATGATTCCTTATTAAGATAAAAGGAATCCCACTGGGACCCTACCTTGTTTTGTTAACATTACATTCTCATATTGAAATAAAATCAAAACGATCTTACCGGAATCTACGCCGTGGAACAGGAACACGGCCCTTCAAGTGTGGCAGATAGTGGCCTCGCTTCTGACAAGGACTTGAGTGTCTTTGCCTCCTCCTGGTGGACAGGTTCTGTATTTCCCAAAAGTAATGAATGCAGCTGTGGACTCTTCCCGTTTAGGAAGAAAAGAAGATAACACAAAGGTGGAGAGGTGCCTGAGGTTTAGTAAAAAATAACTGTCTAATCTTAAGGGTGGGGTCGTGGACTCTCCATGTCCGAAAGAAAGAAATGTATCAGGTAAGCATAAATTGTATTTTCTTTCCTAAGACATGGAGAGCCCACAACGTCAATACCCAAGCTAGAGGACACGGAATGAACAGGGAGGGAGAACAAGACAGGTATACCTAAACAGAAGGCACCACCACTTGAAGAGGTCTCAGCCGAGGCAAAAGTATCAAATTTGGAAAATTTTGAAAAGTATGAGAGGACCATGTTGCTGCCTTACAAATCTGTTCCACATAAGCTTTATTTTTGAAAGCCAAAGAAGAGGAGACAGCCCTAGTGGAATGAGCTGTAATTCTCTCAGGAGGCTGCTGTCCAGCAGTCTCATAAGCAAAACAAATCATACTTCTCAACCAGAGGGAAAAAAAGTAGAAGTAACCTTCTGACCCTTACGCTTTCCAGAGAAACAAACAAACAGGGCAGAAGATTGGCAAAAATCCTTAGTAGCACGTAGGGAAAATTTGAGAGCACCCACAACATCCAAGTTATGCAACAGACGTTCCTTATGAGAAGGATTAGGTCAGAAAGAAGGAACAACGATTTCCTGATTAATACTTCTATCCGAAACCACCTTAGGGAGAATACCCAATTTAGTACAAAAGACCGCCTTATCCGCATGAAAAATAAGGTAAGGCGAATCACACTGCAAAGCCAAGAGTTTGGAAACTCTCAGAGCAGAAGAAATAGCAATAAGAAACTAAATCTTTCAAGATAACAGCTTAATGTCTATGGAATGCATTGGCTCAAACAGAGCCTGCTGCAAAACTCTTAGAACTAGGTTAAAGGGACACTAAACCCAATTTTTTCTTTAATGATTCAGATAGAACATGCAATTGTAAGAAACTTTCTAAATTTACTCCTATTATAATTTTTTTCTTCGTTCTCTTGCTATCTCTATTTAAAAAAACAGGAATGTAAAGCTTAAGAGCCAGCCCATTTTTGGTTGAGAACCTGGGTTATGCTTGCTCATTGGTTTGCTAACCGTATCCAACAATAAGGAAGCACTATCCATGGTGCTGAATCTAAAATGGGCTGGCTCCTAAGCTTTAAATTCCTACTTTTTAAATAAAGATAGCAAGAAAACAAACATTGATAGGAATAAATTAGAAAGTTGCTTAAAATTGTATGCTCTATCTGAATCATGAAAGAAAAAAAAATTGGGTTTAGTGTCCCTTTAAGGCTCCAAGGAGGAGCAACAGGTTTAAACACAGGCCTGATTCTGACAAAAAGAATCTGCCAGAAGCTTATGTAAAATAGATAATGCAGAAATCTGACCTTTCAGAGAACTGACGACCCTTTCTCCAGACCATCCTGGAGAAAAGACAAAATTCTAGGAATCCTGACCCTACTCAGTAGCCCTTCGATTCACATCAATAAAAGGTATTTACGCCATACCTTATGGTAAATTTTACGAACAGGCTTGCGAGCCTGAAGCATGGTATCAATGACTGACTGAGAAAACCCACGCTTAGCCAGAACCAAGCGTTCAATCTCCATGCAGTCAGCTCCAGAGAAACGAAATTTGGATGGAGGAAAGGACCGTGAGTTAAAAGCTCCTTCCTCAGAGGTAACCTCCAAGGAGGAAGAGATGACATCTTCACTAGGTCTGCAAACCAGATCCTGCGAGGCCATGCAGGAGCTATTAGAATTACAGACGCTCTCTCCTGTTTGATACGAGCAATGACTCGTGGAAGGAGCGCAAACTGAGGAAACAGGTATGCTAGACCGAAATCCCAAGGAACTGCCAGAGCATCTATCAGGGCGGCCTGAGGATCTCTTGACCTTGAACCGTACCTTGGAAGCTTGGAGTTCTGATGAGACCCATCAGACCCAACTCCAGCACCCCCCACTTGAGGGTTAACCTGGAGAACACCTCCGGATGGAGAGCCCACTCCCCGGGATGAAAAGTCTGTCTGCTGAGAAAATCCGTCTCCCAGTTGTCTATTCCTGGAATGTGGATGGCAGATAGACAATTGTGAGCTTCCGCCCACTGAATAATCTGAGTCACCTACTCCATGGCCAAGGAACTCAGAGTTTCTCTCTAGTGGTTGATGTAAGCCACTGAGGTGAAGTTGTTAGGCTTGAACCCGATAAATTGGGCAAAGGACAATTGAGGCCAAGCGTCAGAAAAATCTTCATAGATAGGGAATCTATGAGGGTCCCTAAGAAACACACCCTTGTAGCTGGAACAAGGGAACTTTTCTCCAAATTTAGTTTCCATCCATGGGATCGTAGAAAAGACAAGATCTCTGTATGAGAGTTTGCTTGTTGAAAAGATGGCGCCTGAACCAATATGTCGTCCAGGTAAGGCGCCACCGCTATTCTCGGAGACCTGACAACTGCCAAAAGAGCCCCCAGAACCTTTGAGAAAATTCTGGGAGCTGTGTCAAGGCCAAAACGGACGAGCCACAAACTGAAAGTGCTTGTCTAGAAAAGCGAATCTCAGGAACTGGCGATGATCCCTGTGGATGGGAACATGAAGATACGCGTCCTTCAAGTCTATGGTCGTCATGAACTGACCCTCTTGGACCAAAGGAAGAATGGAACGAATGGTTTCCATTTTGAAGGACGGTACCCTGAGAAACTTGTTGAGACACTTTAGGTCTAAAATGGGTCAAAAAGTTCCCTCTTTTTTGGGAACCACAAACAGATTTGAATAGAATCCTAGACCCTGTTCCCTTACTAGAACTATCACTCCCAGGGAGGAAAGGTCTTGAATGCAGCTTAAGAATGCCTCTCTTTTTACCTGATCCACAGATAACATTGAGAGGAGAAATCTGCCCCTGGGAGGACGAGATTTGAATTCCATTTTGTAACCCTGAGATACTATGTCCACAGCCCAAGGATCTGGGACATCTCATATCTACACTTGACGAAATAAGGAAAGTCTGTCCCCCACTTGATCCAATCCCGGACCAGGGGCAGAGCCTTCATGCCGACAGCCTCAGATGAGGGCTTTTTTATTGCTTCCCCTTATTCCAAGTCTGATTGGGTCTCCAAGAGGACTTGGACTGCTCCTGCTTGGAGGAGGGAGAGGAAGACTTTTGAAGTTACGAAAGGAATGGAAATTAGAACTCTGATGTGCCTTAGGTCTTCTTGCCCTGTGGTAGAAAGGACCCCTTTTCCACCCGTAACTTCAGAAATGATCTCCGCCGTAAGGTAGCAACAGGAGCTTGGACTTGGAGGTAACATCAGCTGACCAAGATTTAAGCCACAAAGCCCTGCGGGCTAGGACAATGAAGCCAGACATCTAGTCTAATGATTAGATAATCTGTAGTGGGGAAACAGGAAGGCGCCAATAGGGTGATAACGTAAAGTAGGTATAAGGAAAAGGGTACTCACAAGCAGGGCGGCACTTGGACGTGCCTAACAAAGCGGGCCGGGACCTCAGCGTCGCCCGGCCCGCTTTGTTAGGCACATCCAAGTGCCGCCCTGCTTGTGAGTACCCTTTTCCTTATACCTACTTGTCAGGGTCCTTTACGTTATCACCCTATTGGCGCCTTCCTGTTTCCCCACTACAGATTATCTAACCGTCGATATACGCCACAGAAGAGCGGCCTTTCATTGGATTATTTGAACTGATCATCGCTTCCATCACCGTGGGCGCACCTCCGTCAAGAACTTTCTGTTTTTGATTTTTTTCCATCTAGTCTAATGACTTGCATGTTAGCATCAGAGATAAAAGAATTGGCTAGCTTGAGAGCCTTAATCCTATCTTGGATCTCCTCCAGCAGAGTCTCCTAAAATAAATTCAGACAAAGCATCGCACCAATAAGATGCTGCACTTGTTACTGTGGCAATACAAACTGTAGGTTGCAATTGTAGACCCTGATGAAATAAGCCTCCAGCTTTTTGTCCATGGGATCCTTAAAATAACAGCTGTCCTCAATAGGAATTGTGGTTCTCTTAGCCAGAGTAGAAAAAACAGAATTTATGTTTACCTGATAAATTACTTTCTCCAACGGTGTGTCCGGTCCACGGCGTCATCCTTACTTGTGGGATATTCTCCTCCCCAACAGGAAATGGCAAAGAGCCCAGCAAAGCTGGTCACATGATCCCTCCTAGGCTCCGCCTACCCCAGTCATTCGACCGACGTTAAGGAGGAATATTTGCATAGGAGAAACCATATGATACCGTGGTGACTGTAGTTAAAGAAAATAAATTATCAGACCTGATTAAAAAAACCAGGGCGGGCCGTGGACCGGACACACCGTTGGAGAAAGTAATTTATCAGGTAAACATAAATTCTGTTTTCTCCAACATAGGTGTGTCCGGTCCACGGCGTCATCCTTACTTGTGGGAACCAATACCAAAGCTTTAGGACACGGATGAAGGGAGGGAGCAAATCAGGTCACCTAAATGGAAGGCACCACGGCTTGCAAAACCTTTCTCCCAAAAATAGCCTCAGAAGAAGCAAAAGTATCAAACTTGTAAAATTTGGTAAAAGTGTGCAGTGAAGACCAAGTCGCTGCCCTACATATCTGATCAACAGAAGCCTCGTTCTTGAAGGCCCATGTGGAAGCCACAGCCCTAGTGGAATGAGCTGTGATTCTTTCGGGAGGCTGCCGTCCGGCAGTCTCGTAAGCCAATCTGATGATGCTTTTAATCCAAAAAGAGAGAGAGGTAGAAGTTGCTTTTTGACCTCTCCTTTTACCAGAATAAACAACAAACAAGGAAGATGTTTGTCTAAAATCCTTTTGCATCTAAATAGAATTTTAGAGCGCGAACAACATCCAAATTGTGCAACAAACGTTCCTTCTTTGAAACTGGTTTCGGACACAGAGAAGGTACGATAATCTCCTGGTTAATGTTTTTGTTAGAAACAACTTTTGGAAGAAAACCAGGTTTAGTACGTAAAACCACCTTATCTGCATGGAACACCAGATAAGGAGAACACTGCAGAGCAGATAATTCTGAAACTCTTCTAGCAGAAGAGATTGCAACTAAAAACAAAACTTTCCAAGATAATAACTTAATATCAACGGAATGTAAGGGTTCAAACGGAACCCCCTGAAGAACTGAAAGAACTAAATTGAGACTCCAAGGAGGAGTCAAAGGTTTGTAAACAGGCTTAATTCTAACCAGAGCCTGAACAAAGGCTTGAACATCTGGCACAGCTGCCAGCTTTTTGTGAAGTAACACAGACAAGGCAGAAATCTGTCCCTTCAGGGAACTTGCAGATAATCCTTTTTCCAATCCTTCTTGAAGGAAGGATAGAATCTTAGGAATCTTAACCTTGTCCCAAGGGAATCCTTTAGATTCACACCAACAGATATATTTTTTCCAAATTTTGTGGTAAATTTTTCTAGTTACAGGCTTTCTGGCCTGAACAAGAGTATTGATAACAGAATCTGAGAACCCTCGCTTCGATAAGATCAAGCGTTCAATCTCCAAGCAGTCAGCTGGAGTGAAACCAGGTTCGGATGTTCGAACGGACCCTGAACAAGAAGGTCTCGTCTCAAAGGTAGCTTCCAAGGTGGAGCCGATGACATATTCACCAGATCTGCATACCAAGTCCTGCGTGGCCACGCAGGAGCTATCAAGATCACCGACGCCCTCTCCTGATTGATCCTGGCTACCAGCCTGTGGATGAGAGGAAACGGCGGGAACACATAAGCTAGTTTGAAGGTCCAAGGTGCTACTAGTGCATCCACTAGAGCCGCCTTGGGATCCCTGGATCTGGACCCGTAGCAAGGAACTTTGAAGTTCTGACGAGAGGCCATCAGATCCATGTCTGGAATGCCCCACAGCTGAGTGACTTGGGCAAAGATTTCCGGATGGAGTTCCCACTCCCCCGGATGCAATGTCTGACGACTCAGAAAATCCGCTTCCCAATTTTCCACTCCTGGGATGTGGATAGCGGACAGGTGGCAGGAGTGAGACTCCGCCCATAGAATGATTCTGGTCACTTCTTCCATCGCTAGAGAACTCCTTGTTCCCCCCTGATGGTTGATGTACGCAACAGTTGTCATGTTGGCTGATTGAAACCGTATGAACTTGGCCCTCGCTAGCTGAGGCCAAGCCTTGAGAGTATTGAATATCGCTCT
Source organism: Bombina bombina (assembly GCF_027579735.1). NCBI lineage: Eukaryota > Metazoa > Chordata > Amphibia > Anura > Bombinatoridae > Bombina > Bombina bombina. The sequence goes on from NC_069501.1 coordinate 990,296,828, forward strand.
CAGTTCCAGAATATTTATCGGTAGAAGAGATTCTTCCCGAGACCAAAGACCCTGAGCTTTCAGGGCTCCCCAGACCGCGCCCCAGCCCATCAGACTGGCGTCGGTCGTGACAATGACCCACTCTGGTCTGCGGAATGTCATCCCTTGTGACAGGTTGTCCAGGGACAGCCACCAACGGAGTGAGTCTCTGGTCCTCTGATTTACTTGTATCTTCGGAGACAAGTCTGTATAATCCCCATTCCACTGACTGAGCATGCACAGTTGTAATGGTCTTAGATGAATGCGCGCAAAAGGAACTATGTCCATTGCCGCTACCATCAACCCGATCACTTCCATGCACTGAGCTATGGAAGGAAGAGGAACGGAATGAAGTATCCGACAAGAGTCTAGAAGCTTTGTCTTTCTGGCCTCTGTCAGAAATATCCTCATTTCTAAGGAGTCTATTATTGTTCCCAAGAAGGGAACCCTTGTTGACGGAGATAGAGAACTCTTTTCCACGTTCACTTTCCATCCGTGAGATCTGAGAAAGGCCAGGACGATGTCCGTGTGAGCCTTTGCTTGAGGAAGGGACGACGCTTGAATCAGAATGTCGTCCAAGTAAGGTACTACAGCAATGCCCCTTGGTCTTAGCACAGCTAGAAGGGACCCTAGTACCTTTGTGAAAATCCTTGGAGCAGTGGCTAATCCGAAAGGAAGCGCCACGAACTGGTAATGCTTGTCCAGGAATGCGAACCTTAGGAACCGATGATGTTCCTTGTGGATAGGAATATGTAGATACGCATCCTTTAAATCCACCGTGGTCATGAATTGACCTTCCTGGATGGAAGGAAGAATAGTTCGAATGGTTTCCATCTTGAACGATGGAACCTTGAGAAACTTGTTTAAGATCTTGAGATCTAAGATTGGTCTGAACGTTCCCTCTTTTTTGGGAACTATGAACAGATTGGAGTAGAACCCCATCCCTTGTTCTCTTAATGGAACAGGATGAATCACTCCCATTTTTAACAGGTCTTCTACACAATGTAAGAATGCCTGTCTTTTTATGTGGTCTAAAGACAACTGAGACCTGTGGAACCTCCCCCTTGGAGGAAGTCCCTTGAATTCCAGAAGATAACCTTGGGAGACTATTTCTAGCGCCCAAGGATCCAGAACATCTCTTGCCCAAGCCTGAGCGAAGAGAGAGAGTCTGCCCCCCACCAGATCCGGTCCCGGATCGGGGGCCAACATTTCATGCAGTCTTGGTAGCAGTGGCAGGTTTCTTGGCCTGCTTTCCCTTGTTCCAGCCTTGCATTGGTCTCCAAGCTGGCTTGGCTTGAGAAGTATTACCCTCTTGCTTAGAGGACGTAGCACCTCGGGCTGGTCCGTTTCTACGAAAGGGACGAAAATTAGGTTTATTTTTTGCCTTGAAAGGCCGATCCTGAGGAAGGGCGTGGCCCTTACCCCCAGTGATATCAGAGATAATCTCTTTCAAGTCAGGGCCAAACAGCGTTTTCCCCTTGAAAGGAATGTTAAGTAGCTTGTTCTTGGAAGACGCATCAGCCGACCAAGATTTCAACCAAAGCGCTCTGCGCGCCACAATAGCAAACCCAGAATTCTTAGCCGCTAACCTAGCCAATTGCAAAGTGGCGTCTAGGGTGAAAGAATTAGCCAATTTGAGAGCATTGATTCTGTCCATAATCTCCTCATAAGGAGGAGAATCACTATCGACCGCCTTTATCAGCTCATCGAACCAGAAACATGCGGCTGTAGCGACAGGGACAATGCATGCAATTGGTTGTAGAAGGTAACCCTGCTGAACAAACATCTTTTTAAGCAAACCTTCTAATTTTTTATCCATAGGATCTTTGAAAGCACAACTATCCTCTATGGGTATAGTGGTGCGTTTGTTTAAAGTGGAAACCGCCCCCTCGACCTTGGGGACTGTCTGCCATAAGTCCTTTCTAGGGTCGACCAAAGGAAACAATTTTTTAAAAATGGGGGGAGGGACGAAAGGAATACCGGGCCTTTCCCATTCTTTATTAACAATGTCCGCCACCCGCTTGGGTATAGGAAAAGCTTCTGGGAGCCCCGGCACCTCTAGGAACTTGTCCATTTTACATAGTTTCTCTGGGATGACCAACTTGTCACAATCATCCAGAGTGGATAATACCTCCTTAAGCAGAATGCGGAGATGTTCCAACTTAAATTTAAATGCAATCACATCAGGTTCAGCCTGTTGAGAAATGTACCCTGAATCAGTAATTTCTCCCTCAGACAAAACTTCCCTGGCCCCATCAGACTGGGTTAGGGGCCCTTCAGAGATATTAGTATCAGCGTTGCCATGCTCTTCAGTATCTAAAACAGAGCAGCCGCGCTTACGCTGACAAGTGTTCATTTGGGCTAAAATGTTTTTGACAGAATTATCCATTACAGCCGTTAATTGTTGCATAGTAAGGAGTATTGGCGCGCTAGATGTACTAGGGGCCTCCTGAGTGGGCAAGACTCGTGTAGACGAAGGAGGGAATGATGCAGTACCATGCTTACTCCCCTCACTTGAGGAATCATCTTGGGCATCATTGTCATTATCACATAAATCACATTTATTTAAATGAATAGGAATTCTGGCTTCCCCACATTCAGAACACAGTCTATCTGGTAGTTCAGACATGTTAAACAGGCATAAACTTGATAACAAAGTACAAAAACGTTTTAAAATAAAACCGTTACTGTCACTTTAAATTTTAAACTGAACACACTTTATTACTGCAATTGCGAAAAAACATGAAGGAATTGTGCAAAATTCACCAAATTTTCACCACAGTGTCTTAAAGCCTTAAAAGTATTGCACACCAAATTTGGAAGCTTTAACCCTTAAAATAACGGAACCGGAGCCGTTTTAAACTTTAACCCCTTTACAGTCCCTGGTATCTGCTTTGCTGAGACCCAACCAAGCCCAAAGGGGAATACGATACCAAATGACGCCTTCAGAAAGTCTTTTCTAAGTGTCAGAGCTCCTCTCACATGCGACTGCATGCCATGCCTCTCAAAAACAAGTGCGCCACACCGGCGCGAAAATGAGGCTCTGCTTATGCTTTGGGAAAGCCCCTAAGGTATAAGGTGTCTAATACAGTGCCTGCCGATATTATTATATCAAAATACCCAGATAAAATGATTCCTCAAGGCTAAATATGTGTTAATAATGAATCGATTTAGCCCAAAAAAAGTCTACTGTCTTAATAAGCCCTTGTGAAGCCCTTATTTACGATCGTAATAAACATGGCTTACCGGATCCCATAGGGAAAATGACAGCTTCCAGCATTACATCGTCTTGTTAGAATGTGTCATACCTCAAGCAGCAAGAGACTGCATACTGTTCCCCCAACTGAAGTTAATTGCTCTCAACAGTCCTGTGTGGAACAGCCATGGATTTTAGTTACGGTTGCTAAAATCATTTTCCTCATACAAACAGAAATCTTCATCTCTTTTCTGTTTCTGAGTAAATAGTACATACCAGCACTATTTCAAAATAACAAACTCTTGATTGAATAATAAAAACTACAGTTAAACACTAAAAAACTCTAAGCCATCTCCGTGGAGATGTTGCCTGTACAACGGCAAAGAGAATGACTGGGGTAGGCGGAGCCTAGGAGGGATCATGTGACCAGCTTTGCTGGGCTCTTTGCCATTTCCTGTTGGGGAGGAGAATATCCCACAAGTAAGGATGACGCCGTGGACCGGACACACCTATGTTGGAGAAAGCCCCTTCTGCTTTAGGCACCGTGTGCCATGAGTCTCGAATGGAGTCAGCAACAGGAAACATCTATTTAAAAACGGGAGACAGGGAGAAAGGTATCCCTGGCTTATCCCATTCCTGTGCAATGATCTCCGACACACAGTCTGGAACAGGAAACTCTTCCACAGAGGAAGGAACATCATAGTATCGGTTAGGCTTACTAGATTTCTTAGGGTTAACAGAAACAGAAGAATCGGAGTCGTCCAAAGTAGCTAGTACCTCCTTTAGCAGTAAACTAAGGTGTTCAAGCTTAAATCTGAAGTTTAGTTCGTCAGAATCAGTCAAAGGATTTATACTGTCTGAATCTGAGATTTCACCCTCAGAAGCAACCGACCTATCCTCCTCATTAGACTTATGAGGGAGGTCAACCTGCGCAGCAGCAGACGGGACAGACACCTTGTTTAGATTTCCTCTTCCGCTTCCCCATCATGGGAAAAACAAAATTTATGCTTACCTGATGAATTTATTTCTCTTGTGGTGTATTCAGTCCACGGGTTCATCCATTACTTGTGGGATATTCTCCTTCCCAACATGAAGCTGCAAAAGGACACCCACAGCAGAGCTGTCTATATAGCTCCTCCCCTAACTGCCACCCCCAGTCATTCAACCGAAGACGAGCAAGAAAAAAGGAGAAACTATAGGGTGCAGTGGTGACTGTAGTTTAAAAATAAAAATACCTGCCTTAAAATGACAGGGCGGGCCGTGGACTGGATATACCACAAGAGAAATAAATTTATCAGGTAAGCATAAATTTTGTTTTCTCTTGTAAAGGTGTATCCAGTCCACGGGTTCATCCATTACTTGTGGGATACCAATACCAAAGCTTTAGGACACGGATGAAGGGAGAGACAAGGCAGGCACTTAAACGGAAGGCACCACTGCCTGTAAGACCTTTCTCCCAAAAATAGCCTCTGAGGAAGCAAAAGTATCAAATTTGTAGAATTTAGAAAAAGTATGAAGCGAAGACCAAGTCGCCGCCTTACAAATCTGTTCAACAGAGGCCTCATTTTTAAAAGCCCATGTGGAAGCCACCGCTCTAGTGGAATGAGCTGTAATTCTTTCAGGAGGCTGCTGGTCTGCAGTCTCATAAGCTAAGCGCATTAAGCTTCTTAGCCAAAAAGAAAGAGAAGTTGCCGAAGCCTTTTGACCTCTCCTCTGTCCAGAGTAGACGACAAACAAAGCAGATGTTTGACAAAAATCCTTCGTAGCTTGTAAATAAACCTTTAAAGCACGAACCACATCAAGATTGTGTAATAGACGTTCCTTCTTAGAGGAAGGATTAGGACATAATGAAGGAACAACAATCTCCTGATTGATATTCTTATTAGATACCACTTTAGGAAGAACCCAGGTTTGGTATGTAAAACTACTTTATCTGCATGGAAAATTAGATAAGGGGAATCACACTGTAAAGCAGATAACTCTGAAACTCTTCGAGCCGAGGAGATAGCTACTAAAAACAGAACTTTCCAAGATAAAAGTTTAATATCTATGGAATGCAAAGGTTCAAACGGAACCCCTTGAAGAACTTTAAGAACTAAACTTAAACTCCATGGAGGAGAAACAGGTTTAAACACAGGCTTGATTCTAACCAAAGCCTGACAAAACGCCTGAACGTCTGGAACCTCAGCCAGACGTTTGTGCAAAAGAATAGAGAGAGCAGAAATCTGTCCCTTTAAGGAACTAGCTGACAATCCCTTCTCCAATCCCTCTTGGAGAAAGGATAATATCCTAGGAATCCTGACTTTACTCCATGAGTAACCCTTGGATTCACACCAATGAAGATACTTACATTTCGAGCCTGAATTAAGGTATCAATGACCGACTCGGAAAACCACGCTTTAATAGAATCAAGCGTTCAATCTCCAAGCAGTCAGACGCAGAGAAATTAGATTTGGATGTTTGAAGGGACCTTGAAGTAGAAGGTCCTGCCTTAGCGGCAGAGTCCATGGTGGAAAGGATGCATACCAAGTCCTGCGTGGCCACGCAGGAGCTATCAAGATCACTGAAGCCCTTTCCTGCTTGATCTTGGCAATCAGACAAGGGAGCAGAGGAAATGGTGGAAACACATAAGCCAGGCTCTCTACTCCTGGGATATGGATAGCTGAGAGATGGCAAGAGTGAACCTCTGCCCATAGAATTATCTTTGAAACATCCAATATTGCCAGGGGGCTCCTTGTTCCCCCCTGATGGTTGATATAGGCTACAGTCGTGATATTGTCCGACTGAAATCTGATGAACCTGACCGCAGCTAGCTGAGGCCAAGCCTGAAGAGCATTGAATATTGCTCTTAGTTCCAGAATGTTTATCGGAAGGAGGGCCTCCTCCTGAGTCTACGAACCCTGAGCCTTCAGGGAGTTCCAGACTGCACCCCAGCCCAGAAGGCTGGCATCCGTCGTTACTATAGTCCATTCTGGCCTGCGGAAACTCATTCCTCTGGACAGATGGACCCGAGATAGCCACCAGAGAAGAGAATCCCTGGTCTCTTGATCCAGATTTAGTAGAGGGGACAAATCTGTGTAATCCCCATTCCACTGATTGAGCATGCAAAGTTGCAGTGGTCTGAGATGTAGGCGGGCAAACGGAACTATGTCCATTGCCGCTACCATTAAGCCGATTACTTCCATACACTGAGCCACTGACGGCTGAGAAGTGGAATAAAAAGCAAGCTTTGACAACCTGACCTCTGTCAGAAACATTTTCATTTCTACTGAATCTATCAGAGTTCCTAGGAAGGAAACTCTTTTGAGAGGGGAGAGAGAACTCTTTCCTTCGTTCACCTTCCACCCGTGAGACCTCAGCAATCCCAGAAAAATGTCCGTATCGGACCTGGCGATTTGGAAAGTCGACGCCTGTATCAGAATGTCGTCTAGGTAAGGGGCCACTGCTATGCCCCGCGGCCTTAGAACCGACAGAAGGGACCCTAGAACCTTCATAAAGATACTTGGTGCCGTGGCTAACCCGAAGGGAAGAGCCACAAACTGGTAATGCCTGTCTAGAAAGGCAAACCTGAGAAACTGATGATGATCTCTGTATCGGAATGTGTAGATAAGCATCCTTTAAGTACACGGTAGTCATAAATTGACCCTCCTGGATCATAGGTAGGATGGTTCGAATAGTCTCCATCTTGAAGGATGGAACCCTGAGAAATTTGTTTAGATCTTGAGATCCAAGATTGGTCTGAAAGTTCCCTCTTTTTTGGGAACTATAAACAGATTTGAATAGAAGCCCTGTCCCTGGTTCCTCCTTTGGAACTGGGTGGATCACTCCCATAACCAGTAGGTCTTGAACGAAACGTAAGAATGCCTCTCTCTTTATCTGGTTTGCAGATAATTGGGAGAGATGAAATCTCCCCTTTGGAGATGAGGCTTTGAAATCCAGAAGATATCCCTGGGAAGCAATCTCCAGAGCCCAGGGATCCTGGACGTCTCTTGCCCAAGCCTGGGCGAGGAGAGAAAGTCTGCCCCCCAGTAGATCCGGTCCCGGATCGGGGGCTACTCCTTCATGCCATCTTAGAGGCAGCAGCAGGTTTTTTGGCCTGCTTCCCCTTATTCCAAGCCTGGTTAGGTCCCCAGACTGGCTTGGACTGGGCAAAATGTCCCTCTTGTTTTGTAGTAGAGGAAGATGAAGCTGCGCCACTCTTGAAGTTTCGAAAGGAACGAAAATTAGTCTGTTTGGTCCTTAATTTGTTGGACCTATCCGGGGGAAGGGCGTGGCCTTTTCCTCCAGTAATATCAGAAATGATCTCCTTCAGTCCAGGCCCGAATAGGGTCTGCCCTTTGAAGGGGATGTTGAGAAGTTTAGACTTTGAAGTAACGTCAGCTGACCAGGATTTAAGCCATAGCGCCCTACGCGCCTGAATGGCAAAACCTGAATTCTTAGCCGTTAGCTTTGTTAAATGAAAAACAGCGTCAGAAATAAATGAATTGGCCAACTTAAGAGCTTTAAGCCTGTCTAGGATATCATCCAACGGGGTCTCTACCTGCCTCCTCAAGAGACTCGAACCAGAAAGCCGCTGCAGCAGTGACTGGGGCAATGCATGCAAGAGGCTGGAGAATAAAACCTTGTTGTATAAAGATTTTCTTAAGGAAACCTAATTTTTTATCCATTGGATCTAGGAAAGCACAACTGTCCTCGACAGGGATAGTTGTACGCTTAGCTAGAGTAGAGACTGCTCCCTCCACCTTAGGGACCGTCTGCCACGAGTCCCGTGTTGCGGCATCTATAGGAAACATCTTTTTAAAAGCAGGAGGGGGAGAGAACGGTACACCTGGTCTATCCCATTCCTTAGTAATAATTTCTGAAAACCTCTTAGGGATTGGAAAAACTTCAGTGTAAACAGGCACTGCAAAGTATTTGTCCATTTTACACAATTTCTCTGGGACTACAATGGTGTCACAGTCATCCAGAGTCACTAAAACCTCCCTGAGCAACAAGCGGAGGTGTTCAAGCTTAAATTTAAACGCTGTCATTTCAGAGTCAGACTGAAGTAACGCCTCCCCTGAATCAGAAATGTCACCCACAGATAGAAGCTCTCCTGCTTCGGCTTCTGCACATTGTGAGGGTATATCAGACATAGCTACTAAAGCGTCAGAGGGCTCTGTATTTGTTCTAGCCCCAGAGCCGTCTCGCTTTCCTTGTAACCCTGGCAGTTTGGACAATACCTCTGTGAGGGTATGATTTATAACTGCCGCCATGTCTTGTAAGGTAAACGCATTGGACGCGCTAGATGTACTTGGCGTCACTTGAGCGTGAGTTATAGGTTCTGACACGTGGGGAGAGCTAGATGGCATAACCTCCCTTTTGTCAGTCTGAGAAACCTCTGGTGATAAATCTTTGAAAGCCATAATATGGTCTTTATAACTTATAGAAAGGTCAGTGCATGTGGTACACATTCTAAGAGGGGGTTCCACAATGGCTTCTAAACATAATGAACAAGGAGTTTCCTCCAGTCAGACAGACAGACTAGTAATGAGACCAGCAAGCTTGGAAAACACTTTAATAAACGTGAAGAGCAATTATATAAAAACGGTACTGTGCCTTTAAGAGAAAAAAAACTACCACATAAACTGCAAAACAGTGATAAAAAATAGTAAACTCTACGAAATCTTTACAGTGTGTATAAGGGACTAAAGCACCATTGCACCCACTTGCAAATGGATGATTAACCCCTTAGGCCCAAAAACGGATTAGAAAAACGTTAAAAACGTTAAACAGTCAAACACACTGCCACAGCTCTGCTGTGGCTCCTACCTGCCCTTAAACACGATTTTTGCAGGAACAAAACCATCTATAGTGGTCCTAGATGCCAGAGGACTCCTTTAGGGAAGCTGGATGTCTCATTCTGAAAATCAACTGCGCATTTAGAGCGCGAAAATAGGCCCCTCCCACCATGCACTCAATGTCAGAGGGCCTTAAAAAAGTACTCCTAGGAGTAATCTAACTAGCCATGTGGAAAACTAGGCCCCAAATAAAGATTTATCACCCTCAGAGAAAAAAACGTTTTTTCTATAAACCATGCAAACATTTTTACACTAAGTAATATGAGTATTAACATGAATATTACCCTTTTTTGCAAGCATGATCCCAGTCGTTGTTAAATCATTGTATCAGACTTACCTCAAATATACCAGGCACTGTCAGCATTTTCTAGACCTTATCTCTCTAGAAAAAAATATACTGAACATACGTCAAAGCAGGTAATCTGCAGACCGTCCCCCCCAACTGAAGTTTTCTTTCCATACTCTTCAGTTATGTGTGAGAACAGCAATGGACCTTAATTACAAACCGCTAAGATCATCAAACCTCCAGGCAGAATTCTTCTTCCAATTTCTGCCTGAGAGTAAAACAGTACAAACAGTACGCCGATACCGTTTAAAAATAACAAACTCTTGATTGAAGGTAAAAACTACACTAAGTCACCACATATCTCTTGATACTTCCTTTCTTGTCGAGAGTTGCAAGAGAATGACGGGGGTGGCAGTTAGGGGATGAGCTATATAGACAGCTCTGCTGTGGGTGATCCTCTTGCAGCTTCCTGTTGGGAAGGAGAATGTCCCACAAGTAATGGATGAACCCGTGGACTGGATACACCTTTACAAGAGAAAGCAGATAAAGCCGCAGATACCGCAGAAGATATCTGTGCAGCAAAATCTATTGGCAAATAAACTCCTCCAGGAGGCTGAGAGGAACTGCAGGGCATTGTATGTTAAGCCGTTGAGGCTTGGGACGTGTAGTAACTTGTCTTTACATTTTAACGTTTTTTTCATGAGGAACAAAATTGCATAGGTAAGACAATTTGGGCCTCCAAAACATAATAAGCATTTATCAAAAGAAAGAGACTCCTGTTTATTATCCATAGCTGATAAAGGCCTAAAAAGCAAGGAATGTCACTTTAAGAAAAAACAAAATTTATGCTTACCTGATAAATTTATTTCTCTTGTGGTGTATCCAGTCCACGGGTTCATCCATTACTTGCGGAATATTCTCCTTCCCAACAGGAAGCTGCAAGAGGACACCCACAGAAGAGCTGTCTATATAGCTCCTCCCCTAACTGCCACCCCCAGTCATTCGACCGAAGACAAGCAAGAAAAAAGGAGAAACTATAGGGTGCAGTGGTGACTGTAGTTTAAAAATAAAAAACACCTGCCTAAAAATGACAGGGCGGGCCATGGACTGGATACACCACAAGAGAAATAAATTCATCAGGTAAGCATAAATTTTGTTTTCTCTTGTAAAGGTGTATCCAGTCCACGGGTTCATCCATTACTTGTGGGATACCAATACCAAAGCTTTAGGACACGGATGAAGGGAGGGACAAGGCAGGCCCTTAAACGGAAGGCAGCACTGCCTGTAAGACCTTTCTCCCAAAAATAGCCTCAAAAGAAGCAAAAGTATCGAATTTGTAGAATTTAGAAAAGGTATGAAGCGAAGACCAAGTCGCCGCCTTACAAATCTGTTCAACAGAGGCCTCATTTTTAAAAGCCCACGTGGAAGCTACCGCTCTAGTGGAATGAGCTGTAATTCTTTTAGGAGGCTGCTGGCCAGCAGTCTCATAAGCTAAGCGTATTATACTTCTTAGCCAAAAAGATAGAAGTTGCCGAAGCCTTTTGGCCTCTCCTCTGTCCAGAGTAGACAACAAACAAAGCAGATGTTTGACGAAAATCCTTCGTAGCTTGTAAATAAAACTTTAAAGCACGAACCACATCAAGATTGTGTAATAGACGTTCCTTCTTTGAGGAAGGATTAGGACATAATGAAGGAACAACAACAATCTCCTGATTGATGTTCTTATTAGATACTACCTTAGGGAGAAACCCAGGTTTGGTACGCAAAACTACCTTATCTGCATGGAAAATTAGATAAGGGGAATCACACTGTAAAGCAGATAACTCCGAAACTCTTCGAGCCGAGGAGATAGCTACTAGAAACAGAACTTGCCAAGATAAAAGTTTAATATCTATGGAATGCAGAGGTTCAAACGGAACCCCTTGAAGAACCTTAAGAACTAAATTTAAACTCCATGGCGGAGCAACAGGTTTAAACATAGGCTTAATTCTAACTAAAGCCTGACAAAACGCCTGAACGTCTGGAACCTCAGCCAGACGTTTGTGCAAAAGAATAGACAGAGCAGAGATCTGTCCCTTTAAGGAACTAGCAGAGAATCCTTTCTCCAATCCCTCCTGGAGAAAAGATAATATTCTAGGAATCCTGACTTTACTCCATGAGTAACCCTTGGATTCACACCAATGAAGATATTTACACCATATCTTATGATAGATTTTCCTGGTGACAGGCTTTCGAGCCTGAATTAAGGTATCAATGACCGACTCGGAAAAACCACGCTTTGATAGAATCAAGCGTTCAATCTCCAAGCAGTCAGACGCAGAGAAATTAGATTTGGATGTTTGAAAGGACCTTGAAGTAGAAGGTCCTGTCTCAGCGGCAGAGTCCATGGTGGAAAGGATGACATGTCCACCAGATCTGCATACCAAGTCCTGCGTGGCAACACAGGAGCTATCAAAATCACCGAAGCTCTTTCCTGCTTGATCTTGGCAATCAGACGAGGGAGCAGAGGAAACGGTGGAAACACATAAGCCAGGCTGAAGGACCAGGGCGCTGCTAGAGCATCTATCAGCGCTGCCATGGGATCCCTGGACCTGGACCCGTAACAAGGAAGCTTGGCATTCTGACGAGACGCCATGAGATCCAGTTCTGGTTTGCCCCATAGATGAATCAACTGGGCAAATACCTCCGGATGGAGTTCCCACTCCCCCGGATGAAAAGTCTGCTGACTTAAAAAAATCCGCCTCCCAGTTCTCTACTCCTGGGATATGGATAGCTGAGAGATGGCAAGAGTGAACTTCTGCCCATAGAATTATCTTTGAAACCTCCAACATCGCCAGGGGGCTCTTTGTACCCACCTGATGGTTGATATAGGCTACAGTCGTGATGTTGTCCGACTGAAATCTGATGAACCTGACCGCAGCTAGCTGAGGCCAAGCCTGAAGAGCATTGAATATCGCTCTTAGTTCCAGAATGTTTATCGGAAGGAGGGCTTCCTCCTGAGTCCACGAACCCTAAGCCTTCAGGGAGTTCCAGACTGCACCCCAGCCCAGCAGGCTGGCATCTGTCGTCACTATAGTCCATTCTGGCCTGCGGAAGCTCATTCCCCTGGAAAGATGGACCCGAGATAGCCACCAGAGAAGAGAATTTCTGGTCTCTTGATCCAGATTTAGCAGAGGGGACAAATCTGTGTAATCCCCATTCCACTGATTGAGCATGCAAAGTTGCAGTGGTCTGAGATGTAGGCGGGCAAACGGAACTATGTCCATTGCCGCTACCATTAAGCCGATTACTTCCATACACTGAGCCACTGACGGCTGAGAAGTGGAATAAAGAGCACGGCAGGAAGTTAGAAGCTTTGACAACCTGACCTCTGTCAGAAAAAACATAATTTATGCTTACCTGATAAATTCCTTTCTTCTGTTGTGTGATCAGTCCACGGGTCATCATTACTTCTGGGATATTATCTGCTCCCCTACAGGAAGTGCAAGAGGATTCACCCAGCAGAGTTGCTATATAGCTCCTCCCCTCTACGTCACCTCCAGTCATTCGACCAAAGACCAACGAGAAAGGAGAAGCCAAGGGTGTAGTGGTGACTGAATTATAATTTAAAAAATATGTACCTGCCTTAAAAAACAGGGCGGGCCGTGGACTGATCACACAACAGAAGAAAGGAATTTATCAGGTAAGCATAAATTATGTTTTCTTCTGTTATGTGTGATCAGTCCACGGGTCATCATTACTTCTGGGATACCAATACCAAAGCAAAAGTACACGGATGACGGGAGGGATAGGCAGGCTCATTATACAGAAGGAACCACTGCCTGAAGAACCTTTCTCCCAAAAATAGCCTCCGAAGAAGCAAAAGTGTCAAATTTGTAAAATTTGGAAAAAGTATGAAGCGAAGACCAAGTTGCAGCCTTGCAAATCTGTTCAACAGAGGCCTCATTCTTAAAGGCCCAAGTGGAAGCCACAGCTCTAGTGGAATGAGCTGTAATTCTTTCAGGAGGCTGCTGTCCAGCAGTCTCATAGGCTAAACGTATTATGCTACGAAGCCAAAAAGAGAGAGAGGTAGCAGAAGCTTTTTGACCTCTCCTCTGTCCAGAATAAACGACAAACAGGGAAGAAGTTTGGCGAAAATCTTTAGTTGCCTGCAAGTAGAACTTGAGGGCACGAACTACATCCAGATTGTGTAGAAGACGTTCCTTCTTTGAAGAAGGATTTGGACACAAGGATGGAACAACAATCTCTTGATTGATATTCATGTTAGAGACAACCTTAGGTAAGAACCCAGGTTTAGTACGCAGAACTACCTTGTCTGAGTGAAAGATCAGATAAGGAGAATCACAATGTAGGGCTGATAACTCAGAGACTCTTCGAGCCGAGGAAATAGCCATTAAAAATAGAACTTTCCAAGATAACAATTTTATATCAATGGAATGAAGGGGTTCAAACGGAACACCCTGTAAAACGTTAAGAACTAAGTTTAAACTCCATGGCGGAGCAACAGTTTTAAACACAGGCTTGATCCTAGCTAAAGCCTGACAAAAGGCCTGGATGTCTGAATTTTCTGACAGACGCCTGTGTAACAAGATGGACAGAGCTGAGATCTGTCCCTTTAATGAGCTAGCCGATAAACCCTTTTCTAAACCTTCTTGTAGAAAAGACAATATCCTAGGAATCCTAACCTTACTCCAGGAGTAATCTTTGGATTCACACCAGTATAGGTATTTACGCCATATTTTATGGTAAATCTTTCTGGTAACAGGCTTCCTAGCCTGTATCAGGGTATCAATAACCGACTCAGAAAAACCACGTTTTGATAAAATCAAGCGTTCAATTTCCAAGCAGTCAGCTTCAGAGAAGTTAGACTTTGATGTTTGAATGGACCCTGAATCAGAAGGTCCTGTCTTAGAGGTAGAGACCAAGGCGGACAGGATGACATGTCCACTAGATCTGCATACCAAGTCCTGCGCGGCCATGCAGGCGCTATTAGAATCACTGATGCTCTCTCCTGTTTGATTTTGGCAATCAATCGAGGAAGCAGCGGGAAGGGTGGAAACACATAAGCCATCCTGAAGTTCCAAGGTGCTGTCAAAGCATCTATCAGAACCGCTCCCGGATCCCTGGATCTGGATCCGTAGCGAGGAAGTTTGGCGTTCTGGCGAGACGCCATGAGATCTATCTCTGGTTTGCCCCAACGTTGAAGTATTTGGGCAAAGACCTCCGGATGAAGTTCCCACTCCCCCGGATGAAGAGTCTGGCGGCTCAAGAAATCCGCCTCCCAGTTCTCCACTCCCGGGATGTGGATTGCTGACAGGTGGCAAGAGTGAGACTCTGCCCAGCGAATTATCTTTGATACTTCCATCATTGCTAGGGAGCTTCTTGTCCCTCCCTGATGGTTGATGTAAGCTACAGTCGTGATGTTGTCCGACTGAAACCTGATGAACCCCCGAGTCTTTAACTGGGGCCAAGCTAGAAGGGCATTGAGAACTGCTCTCAATTCCAGAATGTTTATTGGCAGGAGACTTTCCTCCTGACTCCATTGTCCCTGAGCCTTCAGAGAATTCCAGACAGCGCCCCAACCTAGAAGGCTGGCGTCTGTTGTTACAATTGTCCAGTCCGGCCTGCTGAACGGCATCCCCCTGGACAGATGTGGCCGAGAAAGCCACCATAGAAGAGAGTTTCTGGTCTCTTGATCCAGATTCAGAGTGGGGGACAAATCTGAGTAATCCCCATTCCACTGACTCAGCATGCACAATTGCAGCGGTCTGAGATGTAGGCGTGCAAAGGGTACTATGTCCATTGCTGCTACCATTAAGCCGATCACCTCCATGCATTGAGCTACTGACGGGAGTTGAATGGAATGAAGGACACGGCATGTATTTAGAAGCTTTGTTAATCTGTCTTCTGTCAGATAAATCTTCATTTCTACAGAATCTATAAGAGTCCCCAAGAATGGAACTCTTGTGAGAGGCAAGAGAGAACTCTTCTTTTCGTTCACTTTCCATCCATGCGACCTTAGAAATGCCAGAACTAACTCTGTTCTGAATCAGACATGTTTAACACACTAGCAATAAACATGCAACTTGGTTACAATCTTATTTAACAAAAACGTACTGTGCCTCAAAGAAGCACTAAACGATTAAATGACAGTTGAAATAATGAACTGAAAAACAGTTATAGCATCACTCTTTAAAAACAACACAACTTGTTAGCAAAGGTTTGTTCCCATTAGTAAAGTAACACTAATTAAATTTTAAACATAAAAATCACAGAGCAATTTTAAAACACAGTCACTACATAAGTCTCACAGCTCTGCTGAGAGAATCTACCTCCCTTCAAAGAAGTTTGAAGACCCCTGAGTTCTGTTAGAGATGAACCGGATCATGCAGAAAATACAAGAGTAACTGACTGGAAATTTTTGATGCGTAGCAAAGAGCGCCAAAAACGACCCCTCCCCCTCACACACAGCAGTGAGAGAGAAACGAAACTGTCATAATCAAAACAAGCAAACTGCCAAGTGGAAAAATAATGCCCAAATATTTATTCACTCAGTACCTCAGAAATGCAAACGATTCTACATTCCAGCAAAAACGTTTAACATGAATTAAATACCTATTAAAAGGTTTAATGTACTTTTACAGAGTAATTCCGGTGAAATACCATCCCCAGAATACTGAAGTGTAGAGTATACATACATGTCATTATAACGGTATGGCAGGATTTTCTCATCAATTCCATTCAGAAAATAAAAACTGCTACATACCTCAATGCAGATTCAACTGCCCGCTGTCCCCTGATCTGAAGCTTTTACCTCCCTCAGATGGCCGAGAAACAGCAATATGATCTTAACTACTCCGGTTAAAATCATAAGAAAAACTCTGGTAGATTCTTCTTCAAACTCTGCCAGAGAAGTAATAACACGCTCCGGTGCTATTGTAAAATAACAAACTTTTGATTGGAGTTATAAAACTAAGTATAATCACCATAGTCCTCTCACACCTCCTATCTAGTCTTTGGGTGCAAGAGAATGACTGGAGGTGACGTAGAGGGGAGGAGCTATATAGCAACTCTGCTGGGTGAATCCTCTTGCACTTCCTGTAGGGGAGCAGATAATATCCCAGAAGTAATGATGACCCGTGGACTGATCACACATAACAGAAGAAATCTTCATTTCTACTGAATCTATCAGAGTTCCTAGGAAGGAAACTCTTGTGAGAGGGGAGAGAGAACTCTTTCCATCGTTCACCTTCCACCCGTGAGACCTCAGAAAGGCCAGAACAATGTCCGTATGGGACTTGGCGATTTGAAAAGTCGAAGCCTGTATTAGAATGTCGTCTAGGTAAGGGACCACCGCTATGCCCCGTGGCCTTAGAACCGCCAGTAAGGACCCTAGAACCTTTGTAAAGGTTCTTGGTGCCGTGGCTAACCCGAAGGGAAGAGTCACAAACTGGTAAGTCCACGGTAGTCATATATTGACCCTCCTGGATCAAAGGTAGGATGGTTCGAATAGTCTCCATCTTGAAGGATGGGACCCTGAGAAATTTGCTTAGGATCTTGAGATCCAAGATTGGTCTGAAAGTTCCCTCTTTTTTGGGAACTATAAACAGATTTGAATAGAATCCTTGCCCCTGTTCCTCCCTTGGAACTGGGTGGATCACTCCCATGACCAGAAGGTTTTGAACACAACGTAAGAATGCCTCTCTCTTTTTCTGGTTTGCAGATAATTGTGAGAGATGAAATCTCCCTTTTGGAGATGAGGCTTTGAAATCCAGAAGATATCCCTGGGAAGCAATCTCCAGAGCCCAGGGATCCTGGACGTCTCTTGCCCAAGCCTGGGCGAAGAGAGAAAGTCTGCCCCCCACTAGATCCGGTCCCGGATCGGGGGCTACTCCTTCATGCTGTCTTAGAGGCAGCAGCAGGTTTTTTGGCCTGCTTTCCCTTGCTCCAAGCCTGGTTATGTCTCCACACTGGCTTGGACTGGGCAGAATGTCCTTCTTGTTTTGTAGTAGAGGAAGTTGAAGCTGCACCACTCTTGAAGTTCCGAAGAACGAAAATTAGTCTGTTTGGTCCTTAATTTGTTGGACCTATCCTGGGGAAGGGCGTGGCCTTTCCCTCCAGTAATATCAGAAATGATCTTCTTCAGTCCAGGCCCGAATAGGGTCTGCCCCTTGAAGGGAATGTTGAGAAGCTTAGACTTTGAAGTAACGTCAGCTGACCAGGATTTAAGCCATAGCGCCCTACGCGCCTGAATGGCAAAACCTGAATTCTTAGCCGTTAGCTTAGTTAAATGAAACACGGCGTCAGAAATAAATGAATTGGCTAACTTAAGAGCTTTAAGCCTGTCTAGGATATGGTCTAAAAAATAAAACTTACCAGGATAGGCTCAATGACCTAAATATGTATAGCTTAGAGGAGAGAAGGGAAAGAGGTGATATGATAGCAACTTTCAAGTACATTAAAGGGTTTAGTAAAACTGAGGCTGTGGGTATTTTACATAAAATGGAAAATTCAAGAACAAGGGGTCATGAGCTCAAGCTAAAGGGTAGTAGATTCAGGAGTAATTTGAGGAAGCACTTCTTTACAGAAAGAGTGATTGATTTATGGAATAAACTTCCTCAAGAGGTAGTAGCAACAAACACTGTGGGGGACTTTAAAAATGCATGGGACAAGCATAGGGCTATCCTACGAACTAGATACGTTTATACTGTTAGGTAAGGTCGGGCAGACTTGCTGGGCCTATGGCTCTTATCTGCCGTCAATATCTATGTTTCTATATCATCCAACGGGGTCTCCACCTGAAGAGCCTCTTCAAGAGACTCGAACCAGAAAGCCGCTGCAGCAGTGACTGGGGCAATGCATGCAAGAGGCTGGAGAATAAAACCTTGTTGTATAAAGATTTTTTTAAGGAAACCCTCTAATTTTTTATCCATTGGATCTAGGAAATCACAACTGTCATCGACAGGGATAGTTGTATGCTTAGCTAGGGTAGATACTGCTCCCTCCACCTTAGGGACCGCCTGCCACGAATCCCGTGTAGGGGCATCTATGGGAAACATCCTTTTAAACGCAGGAGGGGGAAAGAACGGTACACCTGGTCTATCCCATTCCTTCGTAATAATTTCTGAAAACCTCTTAGGGATTGGAAAAACATCAGTGTAAACAGGCACTGCAAAGTATTTGTCCATTTTACACAATTTCTCTGGGACTACAATGGTGTCACAGTCGTCCAGAGTTGCTAAAACCTCCTTGAGCAACAAGCGGAGGTGCTCAAGCTTAAATTTAAATGCTGTCATTTCAGAGTCAGACTGGAGTAACGCCTTCCCTGAATCAGAAATGTCACCCACAGATAGAAGGTCTCCTGCTTCGGCTTCTGTACATTGTGAGGGTATATCAGACATAGCTACTAAAGTGTCAGAAAGCTCTTTATTTGTTCTAGCCCCAGAGCTGTCTCGCTTTCCTTGTAACCCTGGCAGTTTGGACAATGCCTCTGTGAGGGTATGATTCATAACTGCCGCCATATCTTGTAAGGTAAACGCATTGGACGCGCTAGATGTACTTGGCGTCACTTGCGCGGGAGATATAGGTTCTGACACATTGGGAGAGCTAGGTGGTTTAACCTCCCTTTTGTCAGTCTGAGAAACCTCTGGTGACAAATCCTTAAAACCCATAATATGGTCTTTATAACTAATAGAAAGGTCAGTGCATTTGGCACACATTCTAAGAGGGGGTTCCACAATGGCTTCTAAAAAATAATGAACAAGGAGTTTCCTCTATGTCAGACATGTTTAACAGACTAGTAATGAGACCAGCAAGCTTGGAAAACACTTTAATAAATGTGAAAAAGCAATTAAATAAAAACGGTACTGTGCCTTTAAGAGAAAAAAACTACCTCATAAACTGCAAAACAGTGATAAAAAGTAGTAAACTCTACGAAATTTTTACAGTGTGTATAAGAGACTAAAGCAGCATTGCTCCCACTTGCAAATGGATGATTAACCCCTTAGGCCCCAAAACAGATTAGAAAAACGGAAAAACCGTTAAAAAACAGTCAAGCACACTGCCAAAGCTCTGCTGTGGCCCTACCTGCCCTTAAACACGATTTTTGCAGGAAAAACACCCTCTATAGTGGTCCTAGATGCCAGAGGACTCCTTTAGGGAAGCTGTATGTCTCAGTCTGAAGATTAACTGCGCATAAAGTGCGCGAAAATTGGCCCCTCCCACCATGCACTGAAAGTCAGGGGGCCTTTTTTAGGAGTGAACTAACAAGCCATGTGGAAAACTAGGCCCCAAAAACATAATTTATGCTTACCTGATAAATTCCTTTCTTCTGTTGTGTGATCAGTCCACGGGTCATCATTACTTCTGGGATATTAGCTGCTCCCCTACAGGAAGTGCAAGAGGATTCACCCAGCAGAGTTGCTATATAGCTCCTCCCCTCTACGTCACCTCCAGTCATTCGACCAAGGACCAACGAGAAAGGAGAAGCCAAGGGTGTAGTGGTGACTGGAGTATAATTTAAAGGATATTTAACTGCCTTAAAACAGGGCGGGCCGTGGACTGATCACACAACAAAAGAAAGGAATTTATCAGGTAAGCATAAATTATGTTTTCTTCTGTTATGTGTGATCAGTCCACGGGTCATCATTACTTCTGGGATACCAATACCAAAGCAAAAGTACACGGATGACGGGAGGGATAGGCAGGCTCATTATACAGAAGGAACCACTGCCTGAAGAACCTTTCTCCCAAAAATAGCCTCCGAAGAAGCAAAAGTGTCAAATTTGTAAAATTTGGAAAAAGTATGAAGCGAAGACCAAGTTGCAGCCTTGCAAATCTGTTCAACAGAGGCCTCATTCTTAAAGGCCCAAGTGGAAGCCACAGCTCTAGTAGAATGAGCTGTAATTCTTTCAGGAGGCTGCTGTCCAGCAGTCTCATAGGCTAAACGAATTATGCTACGAAGCCAGAAGGAGAGAGAGGTAGCCGAAGCCTTATGACCTCTCCTCTGACCAGAGTACACGACAAACAGGGAAGACGTTTGTCGAAAATCCTTAGTTGCCTGCAAGTAGAACTTGAGGGCACGAACTACATCCAGATTGTGTAGAAGACGTTCCTTCTTTGAAGAAGGATTTGGACACAAGGATGGAACAACAATCTCTTGATTGATATTCCTGTTAGTGACTACCTTAGGTAAGAACCCAGGTTTAGTACGCAGAACTACCTTGTCTGAGTGAAAAATCAGATAAGGAGAATCACAATGTAAGGCTGATAACTCAGAGACTCTTCGAGCCGAGGAAATAGCCATTAAAAACAGAACTTTCCAAGATAACAATTTTATATCAATGGAATGAAGGGGTTCAAACGGAACACCCTGTAAAACGTTAAGAACTAAGTTTAAACTCCATGGCGGAGCAACAGTTTTAAACACAGGCTTGATCCTAGCTAAAGCCTGACAAAAGGCCTGGACGTCTGGATTTTCTGACAGACGCCTGTGTAACAAGATGGACAGAGCTGAGATCTGTCCCTTTAATGAGCTAGCCGATAAACCCTTTTCTAAACCTTCTTGTAGAAAGGACAATATCCTAGGAATCCTAACCTTACTCCAGGAGTAACCTTTGGATTCGCACCAGTATAGGTATTTACGCCATATCTTATGGTAAATCCTTCTGGTAACAGGCTTCCTAGCCTGTATCAGGGTATCAATAACCGACTCAGAAAAACCACGTTTTGATAAAATCAAGCGTTCAATTTCCAAGCAGTCAGCTTCAGAGAAGTTAGATTTTGATGTTTGAATGGACCCTGTATCAGAAGGTCCTGTCTTAGAGGTAGAGACCAAGGCGGACAGGATGACATGTCCACTAGATCTGCATACCAAGTCCTGCGTGGCCATGCAGGCGCTATTAGAATCACTGATGCTCTCTCCTGTTTGATTTTGGCAATCAATCGAGGAAGCAGTGGGAAGGGTGGAAACACATAAGCCATCCCGAAGTTCCAAGGTGCTGTCAAAGCATCTATCAGAACCGCTCCCGGATCCCTGGATCTGGACCCGTAGCGAGGAAGTTTGGCGTTCTGGCGAGACGCCATGAGATCTATCTCTGGTTTGCCCCAACGTCGAAGTATTTGGGCAAAGACCTCCGGATGAAGTTCCCACTCCCCCGGATGAAAAGTCTGGCGACTCAAGAAATCCGCCTCCCAGTTCTCCACTCCCGGGATGTGGATTGCTGACAGGTGGCAAGAGTGAGACTCTGCCCAGCGAATTATCTTTGATACTTCCATCATTGCTAGGGAGCTTCTTGTCCCTCCTTGATGGTTGATGTAAGCTACAGTCGTGATGTTGTCCGACTGAAACCTGATGAACCCCCGAGTTTTTAACTTGGGCCAAGCCAGAAGGGCATGGAGAACTGCTCTTAATTCCAGAATGTTTATTGGCAGGAGACTTTCCTCCTGATTCCATTGTCCCTGAGCCTTCAGAGAATTCCAGACAGCGCCCCAACCTAGTAGGCTGGCGTCTGTTGTTACAATTGTCCAGTCCGGCCTGCTGAATGGCATCCCCCTGGACAGATGTGGCCGAGAAAGCCACCATAGAAGAGAGTTTCTGGTCTCTTGATCCAGATTCAGAGTAGGGGACAAGTCTGAGTAATCCCCATTCCACTGACTCAGCATGCACAATTGCAGCGGTCTGAGATGTAGACGTGCAAAGGGTACTATGTCCATTGCTGCTACCATTAAGCCGATCACCTCCATGCATTGAGCTACTGACGGGAGTTGAATGGAATGAAGGACACGGCATGCATTTAGAAGCTTTGTTAATCTGTCTTCTGTCAGATAAATCTTCATTTCTACAGAATCTATAAGAGTCCCCAAGAATGGAACTCTTGTGAGAGGAAAAAGAGAACTCTTCTTTTCGTTCACTTTCCATCCATGCGACCTTAGAAATGCCAGAACTAACTCTGTATGAGACTTGGCAGTTTGAAAGCTTGAAGCTTGTATCAGAATGTCGTCTAGGTACGGAGCTACCGAAATTCCTCGCGGTCTTAGTACCGCCAGAAGGGCACCCAGAACCTTTGTGAAGATTCTTGGAGCCGTAGCCAATCCGAATGGAAGAGCTACAAACTGGTAATGCCTGTCTAAGAAGGCAAACCTTAGATACCGGTAATGATCTTTGTGAATCGGTATGTGAAGGTAAGCATCCTTTAAATCCACTGTGGTCATGTACTGACCCTTTTGGATCATGGGTAAGATTGTCCGAATAGTTTCCATTTTGAACGATGGAACTCTTAGGAATTTGTTTAGGATCTTTAAATCCAAGATTGGCCTGAAAGTTCCCTCTTTTTTGGGAACCACAAACAGGTTTGAGTAAAACCCTTGTCCTTGTTCCGACCGCGGAACCGGATGGATCACTCCCATTAATAACAGATCTTGTACACAGCGTAGAAACGCTTCTTTCTTTATCTGGTTTGTTGACAACCTTGACAGATGAAATCTCCCTCTTGGGGGAGAGAATTTGAAGTCTAGAAGGTATCCCTGAGATATGATCTCTAGCGCCCAGGGATCCTGAACATCTCTTGCCCAAGCCTGGGCGAAGAGAGAGAGTCTGCCCCCCACTAGATCCGGTCCCGGATCGGGGGCCCTCGGTTCATGCTGTCTTTGGGGCAGCAGCAGGTTTCCTGGCCTGCTTGCCCTTGTTCCAGGACTGGTTAGGTTTCCAGCCTTGTCTGTAACGAGCAACAGCTCCTTCCTGTTTTGGTGCAGTGGAAGTTGATGCTGCTCCTGCTTTGAAATTCCGAAAGGGACGAAAATTAGACTGTCTAGCCTTAGCTTTGGCTTTGTCTTGAGGTAGGGCGTGGCCCTTACCTCCTGTAATGTCAGCGATAATTTCTTTCAAACCGGGCCCAAATAAAGTTTGCCCCTTGAAAGGTATATTAAGTAATTTGGACTTAGAAGTTACATCAGCTGACCAGGATTTTAGCCACAGCGCCCTACGTGCCTGAATGGCGAATCCTGAGTTCTTAGCCGTAAGTTTGGTTAAATGTACTACGGCCTCCGAAATGAATGAATTAGCTAGTTTAAGGACTCTAAGCCTGTCCGTAATGTCGTCCAGCGTAGCTGAACTAAGGTTCTCTTCCAGAGACTCAATCCAAAATGCTGCCGCAGCCGTAATCGGCGCGATGCATGCAAGGGGTTGCAATATAAAACCTTGTTGAACAAACATTTTCTTAAGGTAACCCTCTAATTTTTTATCCATTGGATCTGAAAAAGCACAGCTATCCTCCACCGGGATAGTGGTACGCTTAGCTAAAGTAGAAACTGCTCCCTCCACCTTAGGGACCGTTTGCCATAAGTCCCGTGTGGTGGCGTCTATTGGAAACATCTTTCTAAATATTGGAGGGGGTGAGAACGGCACACCGGGTCTATCCCACTCCTTAGTAACAATTTCAGTTAGTCTCTTAGGTATAGGAAAAACGTCAGTACTCGCCGGTACCGCAAAGTATTTATCCAACCTACACAATTTCTCTGGTATTGCAACAGTGTTACAATCATTAAGAGTCGCTAAAACCTCCCCTAGTAATACACGGAGGTTCTCCAATTTAAATTTAAAATTTGAAATATCTGAATCCAATCTGTTTGGATCAGAACCATCACCCACAGAATGAAGCTCTCCGTCCTCATGCTCTGCAAGCTGTGACGCAGTATCAGACATGGCCCTAGTATTATCAGCGCACTCTGTTCTCACCCCAGAGTGATCACGCTTGCCTCTTAGTTCTGGTAATTTAGCCAAAACTTCAGTCATAACAGTAGCCATATCTTGTAATGTTATCTGTAATGGCCGCCCAGATGTAAACTCTCCCCTCGCTGTTTGGTGAAATTTGTTCAATTTGTACAGATTGGCTTTTATTTAAAGTAGCATCAATACAGTTAGTACATAAATTTCTATTGGGCTCCACCTTGGCATTGGAACAAATGACACAGATATCTTCCTCTGAATCAGACATGTTTAACACACTAGCAATAAACTTGCAACTTGGTTACAATCTTATTTAACAAAAACGTACTGTGCCTCAAAGAAGCACTAAATGATTAAATGACAGTTGAAATAATGAACTGAAAGACAGTTATAGCATCAATCCTTAAAAACAACACAACTTTTAGCAAAGGTTTGTTCCCATTAGTAAAGTAACAATAATTAAATTTGAAACATAAAAATTACAGAGCAACGTTTTTAATCACAGTCAATATATAAGTCTCACAGCTCTGCTGAGAGAATCTACCTCCCTCCAAAGAAGTTTGAAGACCCCTGAGTTCTGTTAGAGATGAACCGGATCATGCAGGAAATACAAGAGTAACTGACTGGAAATTTTTGATGCGTAGCAAAGAGCGCCAAAAACGGCCCCTCCCCCTCACACACAGCAGTGAGAGAGAAACGAAACTGTCACAATTAAAACAAGCAACTGCCAAGTGGAAAAATAATGCCCAAATATTTATTTACTCAGTACCTCAGAAAATGCAAACGATTCTACATTCCAGCAAAAACGTTTAACATAATAAATACCTATTAAAAGGTTTAATGTACTTTTAACAGAGTAATTCCGGTGAAATACCATCCCCAGAATACTGAAGTGTAGAATATACATACATGTCATTATAACGGTATGGCAGGATTTTCTCATCAATTCCATTCAGAAAATAAAAACTGCTACATACCTCAATGCAGATTCATCTGCCCGCTGTCCCCTGATCTGAAGCTTTTACCTCCCTCAGATGGCCGAGAAACAGCAATATGATCTTAACTACTCCGGTTAAAATCATAGTAAAAACTCTGGTAGATTCTTCTTCAAACTCTGCCAGAGAGGCAATAACACGCTCCGGTGCTATTGTAAAATAACAAACTTTTGATTGAAGTTATAAAAACTAAGTATAATCACCATAGTCCTCTCACACATCCTATCTAGTCTTTGGGTGCAAGAGAATGACTGGGGGTGACGTAGAGGGGAGGAGCTATATAGCAACTCTGCTGGGTGAATCCTCTTGCACTTCCTGTAGGGGAGCAGCTAATATCCCAGAAGTAATGATGACCCGTGGACTGATCACACATAACAGAAGAAATAAAGATTTATCACCCTCAGAGAAAAAACCTTTTTACTCTAAGTAATAAGAGTATGAACATGAACATTACCCCTTTTTGCAAGCATGATCCCAGTTGCTGTTAAATCACTGTATCAGGCTTACCTCAAATATACCAGGCACTGTCAGCATTTTCTAGACAAAAAAATATACTGAACATACCTCAAAGCAGGCAATCTGCAGACCGCCCCCCCAACTGAAGTTTTCTTTCCATACTCTTCAGTTATGTGTGAGAACAGCAATGGACCTTAGTTACAAACCGCTAAGATCATCAAACCTCCAGGCAGAAGTCTTCTTCCAATTTCTGCCTGAGAGTAAAAACAGTACAACGCCGGTACCGTTTAAAAATAAACTTTTGATTGATGGTAAAAAAACTACACTAATTCACCACATCTCTCTTGATACTTCCTTTCTCGTCGAGAGCTGCAAGAGAATGACGGGGGTGGCAGTTAGGGGAGGAGCTATATAGACAGCTCTGCTGTGGGTGTCCTCTTGCAGCTTCCTGTTTGGAAGGAGAATATCCCGCAAGTAATGGATGAACCCGTGGACTGGATACACCTTTACAAGAGAAAAAGTTTTGTTTTTTTTCTCAAAATACTAGGCAAATAAATAAAAAATACTTCCCAATATATTTAGCCAAATAAATGTCTTAAGCACATAGGCTTTAACAGAGACTAAAGGGTTAATATTAAGCTGAGTTTGAGCATGCACAATGTGCCAGCAAATATGTCCCCAAAAAGTTTCTAAGACCACTTAGATAATCTATGACCCAATTATTAGATCCACTAGAGGTTTTAACTCTAAAGTGCTATCCTTCAGAACCTAGAAGGAAAATGCACTTACCTGTGGATCCAGCTGTAGGGCAGGTAACAGCTACTTAGGTGTGAACGGTACTCCGCACCCAGTCAGGAACCTGTAGTAAAAGAAAGAACAGAGTAACCAACCCTGGCTTTCTACAAAGGGTTAACAAAATGTTAGAAGTAAAGCAAAGACTCTCTCACCGCCTTCTAACGGCTAAAAGCCACCACTACTTTTACTCAAAAGATTGACGTGGACACAGCTAGACCCCAATCCTTGATTTCAGGGAAAGTACCCATAAAAGGATTATCTTCAGACACTAACTTCGCACAACCTCCATTGACAGGGGCAAAAAGAATTACTGGGGATTATGGGCAAGGGAAGTTACACTTAACAGCTTTGCTGGGGTGCTCTTTGCCTCCTCCTGCTGGCCAGGAGTTTAATATCCCACTAGTAATTGGAATGGCACTGTGGACTCTACATGTCATAGGAAAGAAAACAGCTTTGCAGACTGGGAAAGGCTAGGGGGCGGGTTTTAAAACAAATCTTAGAGCCAGTCAACAATCAATGCACTGCTGCTTAACAGCGCTACTGCATATTTGACTGTTCTCTTCATACAGCATTTTGCTCTGGATGCACTGTGAAAGGGAACAGCCTAATGTGGAGCAGCGCTGCAAAGTTAAGGCACTAGAAGTTCATGCATGTATCCTGTTCTTTCTGCAGATGATGCATTTACTGTGATGACATCTCCGATCAATGCATATTCTGCCTTGGGGGTTTCACCCTCCTACATGCGAATTGTCTGCATCTTGAAAGTTGGACCTTTCAGAAATTTGTTCAGTGTCTTGATATCCAGGATAAGCTGAAAGGTGGACTCTTTCGAATTGAACCCTTGGATCTGTTCTGTTACTGGAGTTGGAAACAATAGACTTGTTGGGTAGAGAAAGATTTCTAACATTTGTACTGGCTAAAGGAGCAAATTTATGCTTACCCAATTATATTTTCAGAATGAAGATAGTCCATAGGGTCCATAACATCTGGGATATAATTCGACACTAGGAGGCGGCCAAGAACCCACACAAGAGCCTAAAAGAATAGTCTAATCAAAATTAAACTTTCATGATTCAGATAGATAGAGCATGCAATTTTTAAGCAACTTTTTTCTTTGTTTTCTTGCTATTTTATTTTGAAAAAGCAAGAATGTAAGCATAGGAGCTAGACCATTTTTGATTCAGCACCCGAGTAGCACTTTTTGATTGGTGCCACCAATCAGCAAGTGCTACCCAGGTGCTGAACCAAAAATGGGCCGGCTCCTAAGCTTAGATTAAAATAAAGATAGCAAGAGAACAAAGAAAAATTAATAGGAGTAAAATAGAAAGTTGCTTAAAATTGCATGCTCTATCCGAATCATGAAAGTTTAATTTTGACAAGACTATTCCTTTAAACTCCCTCCCATCTCTTCTCAGTTTAATGCATAGCCGAGCAGAGCATAGGAAAGAGATTGGTAGAAAAGACAAAAGCAGGGTCTATAGAGTTGCAAATTAGAACTGTCTGCCACAAATTTAAACAGGCGGGCCTATGGACGATCATTACGAAATAAAAGATTTTATCAGGTAAACAAACATCGGTTTTCTTTCTTAAAATGATTATAGCCAATAGGGTGCCTAACATGTTGGATTAATACCCAAGAAGATAGTCCATGTTACGGAATGGGTGGGACATTTTTATGGCAGTTCCTATTTATCAGGCACTGCGGCTGGAAGGACTTTCCTGCCAAAAGCTGCGTGCAATGAAACAAAAGCATCAAAGCTGTATAATTTTGAAAAAGTATCCAGAGAAGACCCATGTTGCAGATTTGCAAATCTGCTCCAAAGAAGCACAATTTTTAAAAGCCAAGGAATTTGCAATTGACCTTGTAGAATAGGCTGTGATACACTTAGGTGGCGACTTTCCTGCCACCAAGTAAGCCTTGTGAATTTCCTCTGAGCCAAGAAGCCAAAGCTACAGTAGTAGCCGTCTGTTCATTACTCTGTGATTTATAAGGGACAAACAGCCTGGTAGATTGTCTGACATCTTAGTAGCTTAAAGATAAAACTTCAATGCTTTGATCACATTAAGATTATGTAAAACACGATCCTCAGAATTAGTATGATCTGGATACAAAGAAGGATCAACAATTTCTCGATTGACATTTTCCAAAGAAACTACCTAAGGAAGAACATCATATTTAGTGCGAAGCTTAATTTTTTTTTCTGAAAAACTACAAAATGTAGAATCTAAGGATAAATCCGATAGCTCAAACTCTCCTAGCTGAAGAAATTGCTAACAAGAAAAGCACTTTCCAGGATAAGAGAGTTTGATATTAATAGATGCATTGGTTCAAAGGGAGAACCTTGCAGAACAAAAAGAACCAGGTTTAAATTCCAGGGCGGATAAATAGGTCTCACAAGTCTGCCTGTCACAAAGTTTAGTTAAAGGGACACTGAACCCAAATTTTTTCATTTCGCCATTCAGATAGAACACAAAATTTTAAGCAACTTTCTAATTTACTCCTATTATCAAATTTTCTTCATTCTCTTGGTATCTTTAAAAATTTGGGTTCAGTGTCCCTTTAACTACCTAAATTGAAGAAATCTAGAATCAAGAAATTTGTCTGTTAGAACACCATTTAAAGTATCCCTTTCAAATTTTGTGAATTTTTTTTTTTTAGGCAACGATTTTTCTAGCTTGAATCAGGGTGTCAATGGAATAAAAGAACCCTCTGTCTTAAAACTAAGCATTCAACCTCAACACCTTTAAGAGAGGTCCTTGAGACAATACAACTAGCTGACTCCTGTTTGTTCTACTCCTAAGAGTAATCTCTTGAATCAAGAGGAAATGCTAGATGAAAATTCCATGGACACACAAAGGCGTATCATTTTACGTTTTGAATCTCTTGGTCTTGCACAATACATTGCAAGTTTGTTATTTAAATGTGAGGCCATCAGATATAGGTCATGGAAGACCCCATTTTATCAGAAGTTGATCGAAGACTGCTGAAGTAATATGCTACCCAACTGTTCACACCTGGAATATAAACTGCTGACAGGGAGCATTGATTCCGCTCTGCCCAAGACAGAATCTGGGACACTTCTTGCATAGCCAGTGGACTGCAGGTATCCCCTTGATTTATGTAGGCCAAAGCAGTGATATTGTCTGTTTGGAAACAGTTAAACCTTTCTTCTTTTACAGAAGAGATCAAAGAATCGCTTGGAGTTCCAGAATGATTGTTAACCTTGCCTCCAAGGGGACCACACTCCTTGCGCTCTTCGAGAATTCCATACTGAGCCCCAGCGGGAAAGACTGGCGCCTGTCATCGCAATAGCCCATAATTGGTAAAGAAATGAAGCCACAAGGGTCAAAGAGGACCGTGTATCCATCAAGAGAAAGATTGTCTGACGGACAGAGCAATCTGCTTTTCCAATTACAGATAATTCTTTGACTGTTGATTTAGCGTAGATAATTGAAGGGATCAAAAGTGAAGGTGGGCAAAGGGAACTGCTTCAGAAGCCACCACTAAGACCCACCACCTCCATGCACTCAGCTACTACTGGATATGAAGTACGCTGCAAGAACAGACACGCCTTCTGAAGTTTTACTCTGCGAGATTCCATCAGGAATAAACACATTTGGTCTGAATATTTGCTGACTCCTAGAAAAGACAATCTTGTAGATGGAGTTAAAGAGCTCTTTGAAACATTGATTCTCCAACCGTGGTTATGGAGAAAAAGATAGCAGGGAAGGAGCCTCCAGATGAGGGGCAATTGAGATCCCCTGAGCTCTGATTACCGCCAAACAATGAACCTAGCACCTTTGTGAAGATGCAAGGAGTTGAATCCAGAACAAATGGAACGGCGACAAAATGGTAGTGTTTGTCTAGGAATGCAAACCATAGAAATTTATATAATGAGCCTTGTGGATAGGGATGTGCAGGTATGCATCCTTGAGGTCTATAGTGGACATGAATTGACCCTGTTGGATTTAGGGGTTGAAATTCAGTAAATTGTTTCCATCTTGAAAGTGGGGACCCTAACAAACTTGTTTAGGGTTTTAAAACCTAAGATGGGTCTGAAAGTCCCTTCCTTCTTTGGAACAATGAACAGATTGGAGTAAAACCCTGACCCTGTTGAGACACTGATACTGGGGCAATTACTCCTAGATCCTCTAAATCATGAGCACATTGCATGAAGGCAGATGCATTCATTACTTTTGGGAAATAAGAACCTGGCCACCAGGAGGAGGCAAAGACACCCCAGCCAAAGGCTTAAATACTCCTCCCACTTCCCTCATCCCCCAGTCATTCTGCCGAGGAACAAGGAACAGAAGAAGAAATACCAGGGTGAAAAGGTGCCAGCAGAATAAAAAAAAAAAAAGGATGCCCCACAGAAAAATTATGGGTGGGGAGCTGTGGACTCTTTCCATCTGAAGAAAAGAAAATTATCAGGAAAGCATAATTTAAAAGGGACATTCAACACCAGAATTTTTGTTTTTTAAAAAGAAAGATAATCCCTTTATTACCCATTCCCCAGTTTTGCATAACCAACACAGTTATAACAATACACGTTTTAACTCTGTAATTACCTTGTATCTAAGCTTCTGCAGACTGCCCCTTTATTTCAGTTCTTTTGACAGACTTGCATTTTAGCAAATCAGTGCTCACTCCTAAGTCACTTCACGTGCATGAGCTCAATGTTATCTATATGAAAGACATGAACTAATGCCCCCTAGTGGTCAAAATGCATTCAGATTAGAGGCAGTCTTCAAGGTCTAAGAAATTAGCATATGAACCTCCTAGGTTTAGCTTTCAACTAAGAATACTAAGAGAACAAAGCAAAATTGGTGATAAAAGTAAATTGGGAAGTTGTTTAAAATTACATTCCCTATTTAAATCATGAAAGATTTTTTTTGGACTTGACTGTCCCGTTAAGTTTTTCTTCATAAATGGAAAGAGTCCACAGCTGCATTCATTACTTTTGGGAAAATGATACCCAAGCTATAGAGGACACAGAATGCAAAAACGGGAGGGTACAGTAGGCAGCCAATTCTGAGGGCACCAGGCCTGAAAAAACCACAACCCAACCAAACCCCGCTTCGGACCCGGACAAAAAAAAAACCTTGAAGGAAAAGGCCCCAAGGACACTGACCCGCAGATAGTCCGAAAGCCTAACTAGAAACCGCAAGCACTCACTGAGCCAACACTCCTCCAGAAGAACCGTCGCCCAGCAGTCTGTCCCCACACAACCCTTCCTAGTACAGTACCAAAATCCCCAAAAGGAAGAGAACAAGAGTAAGCCAAAGTGATACTCAAAAGGTACAGCAAAATTCATAAAGGAAAAACCCCCTTCAAAAGGAAGGCCAAGTCCACAGAGACCGGAATGGATCCCGAGAACAAGGGGAGACAACGCCCAACCCACAAGGAGCAACCGGGCATCATCAAGGAGAAGGAACATCTCCAAAACATCGTGCAACAGCACCGAAAAGACAGCTGAAGACAAAGTCCTCAAAAACGTCAGAACTCAGAGACTTAGCAAACAGAAAATTACAAGTAGCAAACTCAGAATAAACATCTGAGTCCAGTAACATGCTGCCATCCATAGGAAGACCGGGAGAAAACCCTATCCGTAAAGAAGGAGCGACCGAACGAAATAGCAGATTGCCCAACCTCCAAGACAGAGGACACTCTCCAGGCAATCCAGGCCGCCAAGCCTACTCACAGATCACAAAGGGGGAGAGGTACAGAACCTGTAAAAAAGGTCCAGTGTCACCCCCAAGACAGGAGGATGAACACCAAGCCCCTTGAAGAGGAGAGCATCGATAAACACCTGCCCATAAGACAGGAAGTCTTAGGAAGAACCGAGAGGACACAAGGCCACGTCACTGACGAACAGGGAAGAATCCCTTAAAACACCATTGTGCTAGCACACATATTAGGTGCAAAAGTGACAGCTGAGCAACCGCAAACCTTCCGTTTGCTAGGCAGGAAAGCCCACCATCCGGTCACGTTAGCTGGCTGTCCCAAGGGAACCGTATCGTACGGCACAAGACAAGCCCCAAGGAGCCCCGGCTCTCAGTAAATCTGGCAAAGTTGTAAAACAGAACAGCCAGAACAAGGACTAAGCCCAAGTACCCCGGAAACTGGAACCCCCAAGCCAGTCCTAGGATCATAAGGTCCGGTAACATCCCACAGCGGGATCCACAAAGAGAAAACGCAGAGTAAAACCCTCGACCACCGGAAGATCAGGACAAGAAGCCCGTCCTCATCTGATATATATATATATATATATAAAAAAAAAAAAAAAAAAGACCTCCCAGGGAAAAATCCAGAACAACATGGATAACAAGAGCAAGTCGTCCTTGCAAGTCCCGACCCAAAGGGAAGAGACCACCCCTTGCAGGAGTCCAACACTCCAAAGAGCCAAGGCCATAAAAGGACATTAGAGCTAACAGACATCCAAGCAACATTAACATGATTGTGCTTTAAAAGTGCGGCTAATCCCCCTTAAGGGACACAAGGTGCTGCTCATTTTATCAACCTCGGAAGGAGAAAAGGCTGAGTAGACCTCGCCGGGGATCGAACTAGCAACCCTCGGTTTGCAACAGTACAGAGTAGCCACAGAGCATTAGTATGCTGAGCCAGCTGTCCAGCTAGCTACGAACTCCAGACACAAGGGGAACAGTGAGGACAAGTCACCCAAACAGAGCAACATCAAGCCTCCACATCACCTCAGATTAGAAGTCAGGGGACAGTAAAACATGGGTTTGGATGCCACCTGTATGGCAATACCTGAACCATATGAGTAGAAAACCACTAGGACCTCTTCTATCCCAAGAAGGAGATGCAGAGCATTCCCAACACCGGGGAAAGGACCCCTAACCAGAGCCCAAAAAGACCTCACTGTCTAATTTCCCGAAAAAGGAACAACCAATTCTCAAAGAGAATCCAAGTCCCTCGAAGGTGACCCATCCACAAGGAGAAACAGACAACATTCAATGAACAAGTCCAAAAAGGACAATTTCCTAAAGCAACACCGCCCGACTGGCGGAAAAGACGCACTAAACCCTCTAATTTTCCCACCACGTGGGAAGGAATACTCTAGGTTCCGAAGGTTTTGGAAGCAACAGAGTGACGCAGCAAAATTTACTGACCCAGTCACATAAGAGACGGCTATTTAGGACTGAAACAATCCCGAGAGCCGCACGGACCCGCAAGTCCTCTTGAGAATGCTTAGCTGAAACTTGTAAAACAAATAACAAGAAACAAATGTTAATAGCACTCGGCACCCCAACCTGAGCAAGGTATATTAGGTGCCACGTGTCTGAATAAGCCGCGAGACAGAAGATCTGAACCCAAGCAGGACTAGCCTGCAACCAGGGTCATAACTGCCAAGCCGGCTAAATCCGCCCTCAGAGAGGGAGAAAGAAAAAAAACAGACAAACATGGGACCAATGTGTCCCGAACAACTTCCGTAGAAGCAAACAACAAGTATCGATCCCAGAGAAAGTTCCCGCAGGAAACATAGTATGAAAAAGTAAAATAAAATTCATCCTAACCACATAAAATAAAAAAAATTTTAAAAAAAAGGACAGGCAACCCGAGGGTTAACGCCCAAGAAGAACAGAAAGATCCGCAGGACCAGCCTAACGGAAACCCTGTTCTTTCAACAAAACTGGGAAGGATCTCGATAACAAGACTTAAAGGAGATTACGTCATCCCCCCATGTCTAACGAGGTGAGCCATTCGAAGGAGAAGACTGATGAGTCCCATAACCGAGAAGGATAGGGTCCCCAAACAGCTCAAAAACATGTCTGAGTAGAACATGAAGGTGAGCTAGCCTGTAACGAAAGGCACAACACTCAGGAACAGTTACACTCGCAGGGAACTGCGCATGCCCTCCTGTGGCCGAGAGACCTGGGGCAATCGGGCATGAACACAATCGAAAGGAAACATCTCTGCTTTGAAGATGCACAAGCGCCAAAAGCATGTAAAAGCGAAAATGTGCCACAACCTCCAGGGGGAACAATCCAAAAAACATAACCTGGGTTACCCGCATGTGTAGTAGTAATAGGGAGCGGTAGGGAACTCGCCTCCCGGAGGACAGGGCCCCCCCAAAGCGGATGGCTCAGCAATCCCTTGAATCCCCAAGCTCAAGGAACAAGGCGCTCTAGAGCGGCCTAAAGAACATAACTGACTGACCTGAGCCAATTCGCATTCTTCACAGGACGAAGAATCTGAATCAAAAAGTTGAACAATCTCAACATCAGCATCCTCCATAACTGCATAAAGGATACTAAAAAATTGACTAAATATAATTTAAACAGCACCTGACACCCACAATGGCTGGGGCACTCACCACCTCCTATGTACCAAACACCAGCGGACTTGAATTCTCCATCGCCACACAGTCAGGAATGCGGAAATCGGAGACCAGAAGTAAACACACCTGGTCACAAGGTGAACCGCACAGTCCAAAAAAAAAAAAGGTGCGCCCAACCGCAAGGCCGCGTCACTGCAAAAGGCTGTTATGTTCCAAAAGCCACGAGACCAGTTAACTACACATAAGCAAGATTAAAATCACATAAACATGTTTAAAAACCCCTGTTCAATAATCCCCCTCAGGAGATATTAACTCTTGATTCCAAGATACTAAAAGGAGTCCCACTGAGAGCCTGTATTTTTCATGTGAGTTTGCAGGAACAAATGAGTTACAGTACATTCATGAAGTAGTAAAATGAAAGGATCTTACCGGAATCTACGCTGTGGAACAGGAACACAGCCCTTCAAGTGTGGAGAATAGTAGCCTCGCCTCCGTCATGGACTTGAGAGAAGAAAGCAGGCAGCGAAGTGAAGTTAGACAACGCTGATTGCTTGTGGAGCTGTTAAAATGAGTCGGGATGGTTTAGCAGAAAGACTCTTCCTGCATCTCCGGACTCTAACTTTCATCTAAGCCCTGACTGAGAGACTGACAGGATTACTTAAAACTCCCGTCCCATGTTGAAGAGTACTACCCTCCATAAGAGACAAAACAAACTTCAGACACTTCTCTGCCAACCTCCTGGGACGAAAGGCAAAGAATGACTGGGGGATGAGGGAACTGGGAGGAGTATTTAAGCCTTTGGCTGGGGTGTCTTTGCCTCCTCCTGGTGGCCAGGTTTTTATTTCCTAAAAGTAATGAATACAGCTGTGGACTCTTTCCATTTCTGAAGAAAATTATATTTTCTTTCTTTCTTATGGCAGTAAGTCCACAAAATCCATTCATAACTTATGGGAACATTGAAATATCCCTCCTACTTCCCCAACCCTCTCATTAGTTCAAGCCGATAAGGAAAAGTAGATAGATAAAAAAGGGTAAAGGAGGTGCCATAAGACTGCCCCCATTATACTATGTCAGGGCGGGTTCGTGGACTCACTGCCAAGAAAGAAAATAAATTTATCAGGTAAGCATAAATTATATTTTCTCTTTGTTTGTTTCTTTCTTTCTAATGGCAGAGTCCACAAAATCCATTCATAACCTATGGGAAACCAATACCCAAGCTGTGGAGTCCACGAAAATATTAGGTAGGAAATGGCAGAGAAGGCACCACCACCCTTAGAACCCTAAAAGATGCCTCTGCTGAGGGAAACATCAAATCGGTAAAATTTTGTGAAAGTATGCAACGAAGGCCAAGTAGAAGCCTAACAGATCTATTCAACAGAGGCCTCATTCTTGAAGGACCAGGAAGTAGACACTGCTCTGGTATAATGTGCTGTAATCCGGGATGGATGCTGCTGACCCACTTCTATATAAGACATGTGAATCAAACTTCTAAACCAGAAGGATAGAGTAACAGCTGAGGCTTTCTGGCCATTGTGCTTACCAGAAAACAGGATAAACAAGGAAGAGGATTAATTATTTTCCTTGGAAGCATGAAGATAAAGTTTTAAAAGCACCAACAACAATTTCCAGATTATGCAACAACCTCTCCTTGCAGGAAAAGGATTTGGACAAAGATGTAACAACAATTTCTTGATTAATATTGAATTGAAACAACTTTAGGTAAAACCCCCATCTTTATTGGAAGCACAGCCGTATTCAAATGAAATACCAGATAAGGTCGATCACACCGGAGGACAGACAATTCTGAAACTCTAAGAGCAGAGGAAATAGCTAAAAGAAATAACACTTCCTAGCAAGTGACTTTATATTAATAGAATGCATAGGCACAAACAGAGCCTGAAGAACTCTAAAAACAAAATTAAGGCTCCATGGCGGAGCAATAGGCTTGTTCAAGCCATTGCTAGAATTAGCCCTGATTTCAAACGATTGAACATCTGGCAAATTAGCCAACCTCTTCTGCAACAATACAGAAAGAGCAGAAATCTGACCTTTAAGAGAACTAGCCGACAGGCCCTTCTCAAACCATCCTGTAGAAACTGAAGGAGACATGGGGGTCTTTGCCTTGTGCCAAGGGAAACCACGTTCAGCACACCAAGACAGATAGGCCCTCCATACCTTATGGTAAATACGTCTGGTAACTGGCTTTCGTGCCTGAACCAGAGTATCGATCACCGCCCAAGAGAAGCCAGTCTAGGACAAAATTATGTGTTTAATCTCCATTCAGTCAGCCTCAGAGAATCTAGATTTTGATACAACTGACCCTGTGCCATAAGGTCTGGTCTCAGAGGTAGCCACCATGAAGGAGCAGACATTCTCACGAGGTCTGCATACCAAGTCCTACGCGGCCATGCAGGAGCTAACAGGATAGCTGAAATTCCCTCCTGATTGATTCGAGCTAGAACAAATGAAGAAAAAAAGATACACTAGATTGAAATGCCAAGGAACTGCTAAGGCATCCACCAACCCAATGAGGTTTTCTCTCTCGACCCAATCTCGGTAGTTTGGCATTGAGATGGGAAGCCATCAGATCTATCTCTAAGCACCCCCACCTGTGGGTGATCTCGCAACAAAAAAAACACCACACCTCCTGATTTAGGGACCATACCCTGGAGAGCAGAGTCTGCCTGCTCAGAAAATCCACTTCACAGTCCTCCACAGATGGAATGTAGATGGCTGACATTTGCATGTCTCTGCTCATTGAAGAATACAAGATGCTGCCAGCATCGCCAGAGAGCTGCCGTACTTATGTTGTCCAATAGAAATCTAATGTAACAGACTTAACTGGGTCTACGACTGAAGAGCGTTAAGTAGAATCGCTTCCTCTGGTCGAAAGGTTCCCTGAGCTCTCAGAGAACCCCACAAAGCACCCCAACCTGTCAAACTCACATCTGTTGTTAAGATCTCCCAGGATGGGTGCATGGAAGCACATGCCCTGGAGAATGTATTCCTGAGCCAGCCACCAGGAAAGACTTTCTTGTATCTGGATCCAGAGATATTACCCGAGAGAGGTCTAAATGATTCCCATTCCATTGCCTGAGCATACATTACTGTAGAGGTCTTAGATGAAAGCGAGCAAAAGGAATAGTGTCCAAAGCCGCAACCATAAGACCTACCACGATCATGCATTAAGCCACCGACCCGAGGAGTGGAATGAAGTAGACGGCAGGGCAGCCTAAAGCTTCTCCCTGCGTTGATCTGTGAGGTAAACATGCTGATCTAAGATGATCCCTAGAAAGTTTACTCGGTTATTGAGAGATAGAGAATTGTTTCCTGATTTGATTTAAATCCATGCGTCTGAGGATACCAGAGTCACCGCTCTGTGTGAAATGTCCCTAAAAGGTAAAGATGGTGCTTGGACCAAGATGTCGTCCAAGTATGGAACCACAGCAATCCCCTATCAAGCAAAGCGCCTAGAACCCAAATGGAAGGTTCCCCCCCTCCTTTTATTGGAACGATGAAGAGGTTTTAATAGAACACTCTTCCCCTCTCTGCCTGAGGCACGGCAACCCGAAGTCTGTTCTTTTTCCGGCCTCCTTGAGATCCTTGACAAGAGAAACCTGGCTCTTGGAGGGCAAAATCAGAAACCTATTTTGTAACCCTGAGAAAAAAAAAATCCAAGGATCCTGAATGGACTGAGCCCAAACTTTTTGAAACAGATAACCTGCCCCTACTTGACCTGAACCCAGGTGGGAGTCGAAACTTCATGCTGACTTGTCATATTTATTGGGCTGTTTGTTCTTGTTCCACACAGGGTTAGGTTTCCAGGCATTCCTGAGCGTTTCAGACTTGGTTGTTGAGGAATGTAAGGAGCGAAAAAGACACATGGAACGTCCCTTGGTTCTAGCTTTCTTAACCTGGGGTAGAAAGGCACCCTTTCCATCCGTGACACTAAAAAGGGATGGAATCTAGGTCCGGGCTAAATAAATAAAGGATCTTCCCTTAAAGGCCAAATATATTAACCTAGATATAGAAACCATATACGCTGACCAGGACTCTAGTCAAAGATCTAACACGGCAAGGCCAGAGTTCTTGGCATAGAGACAAATTATTTGAACAATGGCGTCACAAATGAAGCAAACCTTCTAAAGATAACCCTCTAATTTTCTATCCATAGGATTGTTAAAGGACGTACTATCCTCCAGAGGTATAGTGGTCAGTTTAGCCAAAGAGGGCGTTCCATGTGTCTTTTTCGCTCCTTACATTCCTCAACAACCAAGTACTCCACATTTCCAAATGAGAATCGGGGACAGGAAATAAAAAAAAACAAAAAAAAAACGTTAATATGGAGAAGGAGAAAATGTTGGAACAAACACGTTTGCAAAATAAGCTGTCTTTATAGATATTTGGAATGACTACAGCAGAGAAATTTGTGAAGGTGTGTGTGTGATTAAGGAAGCAATGCCGAAACATGTCAGGCATGTTTTCGCCGTTTTTACTGTGACAATTAAAGACTTTATTTTTAAATCTTCTTGGAGTATGCTGGCATAATCCTTTCTTCGTTTGATGTATGTATCCATGAATCCATATTATGTGGAAAACTTTCGTTCAAGAAGAAGGAATAGGACATAAGAAAGAAACCACAATCTCCTAAGAAAGAAACCACAATCTTCGAAGAACAGCTCTATTATCGTGGAAATACCAGATGAGGGTCGCATTGCAAGGACGCATTCTGAGACTTCTGCAAGCAGAAGCAGCAACTACTAAGGTCAACCTCAAGCATAGGCTCAAAAGTAGCCCAATGAAAAACCTTAAGAACAAAAAGGTGCAAGTTCCAAGGGGAAGCATCAGATCGACACCTCAGCCTGATCGTAGTCTGAGTCCTAACCCAAAACTGTACATCCGAAAGCTCAGCGAGCCTCTGGATCTGAACAGACAGGGCCAAAACTTGACACTACAAGAAACTAACTAAGAGGCCCCTTTTTCAGACCATCCTGGAGAAAAGGAAAAAAATCCAGGACGAACCACGCTCTTCACAGAAGAGCTCCTCTACACCTCAAAATAGAGGACGAGGAACCAGCCTATGCGCTTGAAGGAGAGGACCTTACCTCTCAGAAACCCTCTCCTGGCCAAGACCAAGCGTAATCTCTACGCAATCTGCCTCAGAGAATTTAAAGTGAAGGTAAACTTCGATGAATAAAAGCCCGTTTTTTTTAAAAACAGGGGCACTTTCATTCAAAGTTTAGAAGGCAGCCATTTTGATTAAAAACTTACCTTTTTCACAGCCAGAGCAGCTTCCCCCACCCGGAGAGCCTCTCTTCACACGTCATCAATGACTAATCCAGCTTCCTCCAATCACAGCATGGCCTCAGGCAATGACTACCCTGGGAGAAAAGCTGTGATTGGAGGAAGCTGGATTAGTCATTGATGACGTGTGAAGAGGATCTCCAGGTGGGGGAAGCTGCTCTGGCTGTGCAAAGAAGAGAGGTAAGTTTTTAATCAAAACAGCTGCTTTGTAAACTTTGATGAATGAAAGTGCCCCTGTTTTTAATAGTATTTTTAAAAAACAGGCTTTCATTCAAAGTTTACCTTCACTTTAAGATCTGATGAGCAAAGGGACCCTGGTCCAGCAGAACCCTGCGACAAGGTAACCCCCATGGAGGGGAGGACGACATCCCCACTTAAAAAAAAAAAAACACGAACCATGATCCTCACGGTCACAATGGAACAAACCGTATCACTGATGTCTGCTCCTATTAGGTTTGAGCCACCACTCGAGGAAGGAGTGAAATGGCAGAAAAAAGGAAAAAATTACATGGAACCTCCAAGGCCCTGCTAATGCATCCATTAGCTCCGTCTGAGGATTCCGAACCACAACCCACTGTGGGTAACTAGGTATTGAAACAGGACGTCCCAAGATTTTCATCCGGTGTCCCTTTCCAGAGGAAAATAAAAAAATCCTAAACCCCTCGGATGAAGACCTTATCCCCAGATAAGGGGAATGTCTTAAAGAACATCCAAACCGGATGACCACTCCCTGAGAGTGAATCGCTGATAACGAGAAGTAGCGGGCCTCCGCCCACTACCAAACCCGAGATACTACCCTCATTTGCTAGGAAGCCTCTTGTTCTGCTCAGATGGAGCTCCAAGCCACCAAGAGGAGATCTATAAACTGGGACTTAACCCAGTATTCAAAACCTTCGGAGCAAAATTATTGCCTGAAGATCCAAACTTAATCAGGAGGGAAACCTCCGAAAACCATGGATCCCATGCCCTATATCACCAGCCTGACGGGCTCGCGACCGTAGTCAAAATCGGCCCGGACGAATTAAGAAAAATGTCCCTCAGGACAGAGAGATCTGGACAAAGACAAAAACATAATTTATGTAAGAACTTACCTGATAAATTCATTTCTTTCATATTAGCAAGAGTCCATGAGCTAGTGACGTATGGGATATACATTCCTACCAGGAGGGGCAAAGTTTCCCAAACCTCAAAATGCCTATAAATACACCCCTCACCACACCCACAATTCAGTTTAACGAATAGCCAAGAAGTGGGGTGATAAAAAAGTGCGAAAGCATATAAAATAAGGAATTGGAATAATTGTGCTTTATACAAAATCATAACCACCACAAAAAAAGGGCGGGCCTCATGGACTCTTGCTAATATGAAAGAAATGAATTTATCAGGTAAGTTCTTACATAAATTATGTTTTCTTTCATGTAATTAGCAAGAGTCCATGAGCTAGTGACGTATGGGATAATGACTACCCAAGAAGTGGATCTTTCCACACAAGAGTCACTAGAGAGGGAGGGATAAAATAAAGACAGCCAATTCCTGCTGAAAATAATCCACACCCAAAATAAAGTTTAACGAAAAACATAAGCAGAAGATTCAAACTGAAACCGCTGCCTGAAGTACTTTTCTACCAAAAACTGCTTCAGAAGAAGAAAATACATAAAAATGGTAGAATTTAGTAAAAGTATGCAAAGAGGACCAAGTTGCTGCTTTGCAGATCTGGTCAACCAAAGCTTCATTCCTAAACGCCCAGGAAGTAGAAACTGACCTAGTAGAATGAGCTGTAATTCTCTGAGGCGGAGTTTTACCCGACTCAACATAGGCAAGATGAATTAAAGATTTCAACCAAGATGCCAAAGAAATGGCAGAAGCTTTCTGGCCTTTTCTAGAACCGGAAAAGATAACAAATAGACTAGAAGTCTTACGAAAAGATTTCGTAGCTTCAACATAATATTTCAAAGCTCTAACAACATCCAAAGAATGCAACGATTTCTCCTTAGAATTCTTAGGATTAGGACATAATGAAGGAACCACAATTTCTCTACTAATGTTGTTGGAATTCACAACTTTAGGTAAAAATTCAAAAGAAGTTCGCAACACAGCCTTATCCTGATGAAAAATCAGAAAAGGAGACTCACAAGAAAGAGCAGATAATTCAGAAACTCTTCTGGCAGAAGATATGGCCAAAAGGAACAAAACTTTCCAAGAAATTAATTTAATGTCCAATGAATGCATAGGTTCAAACGGATGAGCTTGAAGAGCTCCCAGAACCAAATTCAAACTCCAAGGAGGAGAAATTGACTTAATGACAGGTTTTATACGAACCAAAGCTTGTACAAAACAATGAATATCAGGAAGAATAGCAATCTTTCTGTGAAAAAGAACAGAAAGAGCAGAGATTTGTCCTTTCAAAGAACTTGCGGACAAACCCTTATCTAAACCATCCTGAAGGAACTGTAAAATTCTCGGTATTCTAAAAGAATGCCAGGAAAAATGATGAGAAAGACACCAAGAAATATAAGTCTTCCAGACTCTATAATATATCTCTCGAGATACAGATTTACGAGCCTGTAACATAGTATTAATCACAGAGTCAGAGAAACCTCTTTGACCAAGAATCAAGCGTTCAATCTCCATACCTTTAAATTTAAGGATTTCAGATCCTGATGGAAAAAAGGACCTTGTGACAGAAGGTCTGGTCTTAACGGAAGAGTCCACGGTTGGCAAGAGGCCATCCGGACAAGATCCGCATACCAAAACCTGTGAGGCCATGCCGGAGCTACCAGCAGAACAAACGAGCATTCCTTCAGAATCTTGGAGATTACTCTTGGAAGAAGAACTAGAGGCGGAAAGATATAGGCAGGATGATACTTCCAAGGAAGTGATAATGCATCCACTGCCTCCGCCTGAGGATCCCGGGATCTGGACAGATACCTGGGAAGTTTCTTGTTTAGATGGGACGCCATCAGATCTATTTCTGGAAGTTCCCACATTTGAACAATCTGAAGAAATACATCTGGGTGAAGAGACCATTCGCCCGGATGCAACGT
Source organism: Bombina bombina (assembly GCF_027579735.1). Lineage (NCBI taxonomy): Eukaryota > Metazoa > Chordata > Amphibia > Anura > Bombinatoridae > Bombina > Bombina bombina. The sequence continues at coordinate 990,339,790 of NC_069501.1, forward strand.
TTGGCGACTGAGATAATCCGCTTCCCAATTGTCTATACCTGGGATATGAACCGCAGAGATTAGACAGGAGCTGGATTCCGCCCAAACCAAAATTCGAGATACTTCTTTCATAGCCAGAGGACTGTGAGTCCCTCCTTGATGATTGATGTATGCCACAGTTGTGACATTGTCTGTCTGAAAACAAATGAACGATTCTCACTTCAGAAGAGGCCAAAACTGAAGAGCTCTGAAAATTGCACGGAGTTCCAAAATATTGATCGGTAATCTCACCTCCTGAGATTCACAAACTCCTTGTGCCGTCAGAGATCCCCACACAGCTCCCCAACCTGTGAGACTTGCATCTGTTGAAATTACAGTCCAGGTCGGAAGCACAAAAGAAGCCCCCTGAATTAAACGATGGTGATCTGTCCACCATGTTAGAGAGTGTCGAACAATCGGTTTTAAAGATATTAATTGAGATATCTTCGTGTAATCCTTGCACCATTGCTTCAGCATACAGAGCTGAAGAGGTCGCATGTGAAAACGAGCAAAGGGGATCGCGTCCGATGCAGCAGTCATAAGACCTAGAATTTCCATGCATAAGGCTACCGAAGGGAATGATTGTGACTGAAGGTTTCGACAAGCTGTAATCAACTTTAGACGTCTCTTGTCTGTTAAAGACAGAGTCATGGACACTGAATCCATCTGGAAACCCAGAAAGGTTACCCTTGTCTGAGGAATCAAAGAACTTTTTGGTAAATTGATCCTCCAACCATGATCTTGAAGAAACAACACAAGTCGATTCGTATGAGATTCTGCTAAATGTAAAGACTGAGCAAGTACCAAGATATCGTCCAAATAAGGAAATACCACAATACCCTGTTCTCTGATTACAGACAGCAGGGCACCGAGAACCTTTGTAAAAATTCTTGGAGCTGTAGCTAGGCCAAACGGCAGAGCCACAAACTGGTAATGCTTGTCCAGAAACGAGAATCTCAGGAACTGATAATGATCTGGATGAATCGGAATATGCAGATATGCATCCTTTAAATCTATTGTGGACATATAATTCCCTTGCTGAACAAAAGGTAAGATAGTCCTTACAGTTACCATCTTGAACGTTGGTATCCTTACATAACGATTCAATATTTTTAGATCCAGAACTGGTCTGAAAGAATTCTCCTTCTTTGGTACAATGAAGAGATTTGAATAAAACCCCATCCCCTGTTCCGGAACTGGAACTGGCATAATTACTCCAGTCAACTCTAGATCTGAAACACATTTCAGAAATGCTTGAGCTTTTACTGGATTTACTGGGACACGGGAAAGAAAAAATCTCTTTGCAGGAGGTCTCAACTTGAAACAAATTCTGTACCCTTCTGAAACAATGCTCTGAATCCAAAGATTGTGAACAGAATTGACCCAAATTTCCTTGAAAAAACGTAACCTGCCCCCTACCAGCTGAGCTGGAATGAGGGCCGCACCTTCATGTGGACTTAGAAGCAGGCTTGGATTTATTCCAGACTGGAGATGGTCTCCAAACTGAAACTGCTCCTGAGGATGAAGGATCAGGCTTTTGTTCTTTGTTGAAACGAAAGGAACGAAAACGATTATTAGCCCTGTTTTTACCTTTAGATTTTTTATCCTGTGGTAAAAAACATAATTTATGCTTACCTGATAAATTCCTTTCTTCTGTAGTGTGATCAGTCCACGGGTCATCATTACTTGTGGGATATTAACTGCTCCCCTACAGGAAGTGCAAGCGGATTCACCCAGCAGAGTTGCTATATAGCTCCTCCCCTCTACGTCACCTCCAGTCATTCGACCAAGGACCAACGAGAAAGGAGAAGCCAAGGGTGTAGTGGTGACTGGAGTATAATTTAAAAAATATTTACCTGCCTTAAAAAACAGGGCGGGCCGTGGACTGATCACACTACAGAAGAAAGGAATTTATCAGGTAAGCATAAATTATGTTTTCTTCTGTTAAGTGTGATCAGTCCACGGGTCATCATTACTTGTGGGATACCAATACCAAAGCAAAAGTACACGGATGACGGGAGGGATAGGCAGGCTCTTTATACAGAAGGAACCACTGCCTGAAGAACCTTTCTCCCAAAAATAGCCTCCGAGGAAGCAAAAGTGTCAAATTTGTAAAATTTGGAAAAAGTATGAAGCGAAGACCAAGTTGCAGCCTTGCAAATCTGTTCAACAGAGGCCTCATTCTTAAAGGCCCAAGTGGAAGCCACAGCTCTAGTGGAATGAGCTGTAATTCTTTCAGGAGGCTGCTGTCCAGCAGTCTCATAGGCTAAACGTATTATGCTACGAAGCCAAAAAGAGAGAGAGGTAGCAGAAGCTTTTTTGACCTCTCCTCTGTCCAGAATAAACGACAAACAGGGAAGAAGTTTGGCGAAAATCTTTAGTTGCCTGCAAGTAGAACTTGAGGGCACGAACTACATCCAGATTGTGTAGAAGACGTTCCTTCTTTGAAGAAGGATTTGGACACAAGGAGGGAACAACAATCTCTTGATTGATATTCCTGTTAGAGACAACCTTAGGTAAGAACCCAGGTTTAGTACGCAGAACTACCTTGTCTGAGTGAAAGATCAGATAAGGAGAATCACAATGAAGGGCTGATAACTCAGAGACTCTTCGAGCCGAGGAAATAGCCATTAAAAATAGAACTTTCCAAGATAACAATCTTATATCAATGGAATGAAGGGGTTCAAACGGAACACCCTGTAAAACGTTAAGAACTAAGTTTAAACTCCATGGCGGAGCAACAGTTTTAAACACAGGCTTGATCCTAGCTAAAGCCTGACAAAAGGCCTGGATGTCTGAATTTTCTGACAGACGCCTGTGTAACAAGATGGACAGAGCTGAGATCTGTCCCTTTAATGAGCTAGCCGATAAACCCTTTTCTAAACCTTCTTGTAGAAAAGACAATATCCTAGGAATCCTAACCTTACTCCAGGAGTAATCTTTGGATTCACACCAGTATAGGTATTTACGCCATATTTTATGGTAAATCTTTCTGGTAACAGGCTTCCTAGCCTGTATCAGGGTATCAATAACCGACTCAGAAAACCCACGTTTTGATAAAATCAAGCGTTCAATTTCCAAGCAGTCAGCTTCAGAGAAGTTAGACTTTGATGTTTGAATGGACCCTGAATCAGAAGGTCCTGTCTTAGAGGTAGAGACCACGGCGGACAGGATGACATGTCCACTATATCTGCATACCAAGTCCTGCGCGGCCATGCAGGCGCTATTAGAATCACTGATGCTCTCTCCTGTTTGATTTTGGCAATCAATCGAGGAAGCAGCGGGAAGGGTGGAAACACATAAGCCATCCTGAAGTTCCAAGGTGCTGTCAAAGCATCTATCAGAACCGCTCCCGGATCCCTGGATCTGGATCCGTAGCGAGGAAGTTTGGCGTTCTGGCGAGAAGCCATGAGATCTATCTCTGGTTTGCCCCAACGTCGAAGTATTTGGGCAAAGACCTCCGGATGAAGTTCCCACTCCCCCGGATGAAGAGTCTGGCGACTCAAGAAATCCGCCTCCCAGTTCTCCACTCCCGGGATGTGGATTGCTGACAGGTGGCAAGAGTGATACTCTGCCCAGCGAATTATCTTTGATACTTCTATCATTGCTAGGGAGCTTCTTGTCCCTCCCTGATGGTTGATGTAAGCTACAGTCGTGATGTTGTCCGACTGAAACCTGATGAACCCCCGAGTCTTTAACTGGGGCCAAGCTAGAAGGGCATTGAGAACTGCTCTCAATTCCAGAATGTTTATTGGCAGGAGACTTTCCTCCTGACTCCATTGTCCCTGAGCCTTCAGAGAATTCCAGACAGCGCCCCAACCTAGAAGGCTGGCGTCTGTTGTTACAATTGTCCAGTCCGGCCTGCTGAAAGGCATCCCCCTGGACAGATGTGGCCGAGAAAGCCACCATAGAAGAGAGTTTCTGGTCTCTTGATCCAGATTCAGAGTGGGGGACAAATCTGAGTAATCCCCATTCCACTGACTCAGCATGCACAATTGCAGCGGTCTGAGATGTAGGCGTGCAAAGGGAACTATGTCCATTGCTGCTACCATTAAGCCGATCACCTCCATGCATTGAGCTACTGACGGGAGTTGAATGGAATGAAGGACACGGCATGCATTTAGAAGCTTTGTTAATCTGTCTTCTGTCAGATAAATCTTCATTTCTACGGAATCTATAAGAGTCCCCAAAAATGGAACCCTTGTGAGAGGCAAGAGAGAACTCTTCTTTTCGTTCACTTTCCATCCATGCGACCTTAGAAATGCCAGAACTAACTCTGTATGAGACTTGGCAGTTTGAAAGCTTGAAGCTTGTATCAGAATGTCGTCTAGGTACGGAGCTACCGAAATTCCTCGCGGTCTCAGAACCGCCAGAAGGGCACCCAGAACCTTTGTGAAGATTCTTGGAGCCGTAGCCAATCCGAATGGAAGAGCTACAAACTGGTAATGCCTGTCTAAGAAGGCAAACCTTAGATACCGGTAATGATCTTTGTGAATCGGTATGTGAAGGTAAGCATCCTTTAAATCCACTGTGGTCATGTACTGACCCTTTTGGATCATGGGTAAGATTGTCCGAATAGTTTCCATTTTGAACGATGGAACTCTTAGGAATTTGTTTAGGATCTTTAAATCCAAGATTGGCCTGAAAGTTCCCTCTTTTTTGGGAACCACAAACAGGTTTGAGTAAAACCCTTGTCCTTGTTCCGACCACGGAACCGGATGGATCACTCCCATTAATAATAGATCTTGTACACAGCGTAGAAACGCGTCTTTCTTTATTTGGTTTGTTGACAACCTTGACAGATGAAATCTCCCTCGTGGGGGAGATAATTTGAAGTCTAGAAGGTATCCCTGAGATATGATCTCTAGCGCCCAGGGATCCTGGACATCTCTTGCCCAAGCCTGGGCGAAGAGAGAGAGTCTGCCCCCCACTAGATCCGGTCCCGGATCGGGGGCCCTCGGTTCATGCTGTCTTAGGGGCAGCAGCAGGTTTTCTGGCCTGCTTGCCCTTATTCCAGGACTGGTTAGGTTTCCAGCCTTGTCTGTAACGAGCAACAGCTCCTTCCTGTTTTGGTGCAGTGGAAGTTGATGCTGCACCTGCTTTGAAATTCCGAAAGGGACGAAAATTAGACTGTCTAGCCTTAGCTTTGGCCTTGTCTTGAGGTAGAGCGTGGCCCTTACCTCCTGTAATGTCAGCGATAATTTCTTTCAAACCGGGCCCAAATAAAGTTTGCCCCTTGAAAGGTATATTAAGTAATTTGGACTTAGAAGTTACATCAGCCGACCAGGATTTTAGCCACAGCGCCCTACGTGCCTGAATGGCGAATCCTGAATTCTTAGCCGTAAGTTTGGTTAAATGTACTACGGCCTCCGAAACGAATGAATTAGCTAGTTTAAGGACTCTAAGCCTGTCCGTAATGTCGTCCAGCGTAGCGGAACTAAGGTTCTCTTCCAGAGACTCAATCCAAAATGCTGCCGCAGCCGTAATCGGCGCGATGCATGCAAGGGGTTGCAATATCAAACCTTGTTGAACAAACATTTTCTTAAGGTAACCCTCTAATTTTTTATCCATAGGATCTGAAAAAGCACAGCTATCCTCCACCGGGATAGTGGTGCGCTTAGCTAAAGTAGAAACTGCTCCCTCCACCTTAGGGACCGTTTGCCATAAGTCCCGTGTGGTGGCGTCTATTGGAAACATCTTTCTAAATATTGGAGGGGGTAAGAACGGCACACCGGGTCTATCCCACTCCTTAGTAACAATTTCAGTTAATCTCTTAGGTATAGGAAAAACGTCAGTACTCGCCGGTACCGCAAAGTATTTATCCAACCTACACATTTTCTCTGGTATTGCAACAGTGTTACAATCGTTAAGAGCCGCTAAGACCTCCCCTAGTAATACACGGAGGTTTTCCAATTTAAATTTAAAATTTGAAATATCTGAATCCAATCTGCTTGGATCAGAACCGTCACCTACAGAATGAAGCTCTCCGTCCTCATGCTCTGCAAGATGTGACGCAGTATCAGACATGGCCCTAGAATTATCAGCGCACTCTGTTCTCACCCCAGAGTGATCACGCTTGCCTCTTAGTTCTGGTAACTTAGCCAAAACTTCAGTCATAACAGTAGCCATATCTTGTAATGTTATCTGTAATGGCTGCCCAGATGTACTAGGCGCCATAATATCACGCACCTCCCGGGCGGGAGACGCAGGTACTGACACGTGAGGCGAGTTAGACGGCATAACTCTCCCCTCGCTGTTTGGTGAAATTTGTTCAATTTGTACAGATTGGCTTTTATTTAAAGTAGCATCAATACAGTTAGTACATAAATTTCTATTGGGCTCCACCTTGGCATTGGAACAAATGACACAGGTATCTTCCTCTGAATCAGACATGTTTAACACACTAGCAATAAACATGCAACTTGGTTACAATCTTATTTAACAAAAACGTACTGTGCCTCAAAGAAGCACTAAACGATTAAATGACAGTTGAAATAATGAACTGAAAAACAGTTATAGCATCACTCTTTAAAAACAACATAACTTGTTAGCAAAGGTTTGTTCCCATTAGTAAAGCAATACTAATTAAATTTTAAACATAAAAATCACAGAGCAACGTTTTAAAACACAGTCACTATATAAATCTCACAGCTCTGCTGAGAGAATCTACTTCCCTTCAAAGAAGTTTGAAGACCCCTGAGTTCTGTTAGAGATGAACCGGATCATGCAGAAAATATAAGTGTAACTGACTGGAAATTTTTGATGCGTAGCAAAGAGCGCCAAAAACGGCCCCTCCCCCTCACACACAGCAGTGAGAGAGAAACGAAACTGTCATAATCAAAAAGCAAACTGCCAAGTGGAAAAATAATGCCCAAATAGTTATTCACTCAGTACCTCAGAAATGCAAACGATTCTACATTCCAGCAAAAACGTTTAACATGAATTAAATACCTATTAAAAGGTGTAATGCATTTTAACAGAGTAATTCCGGTGAAATACCATCCCCAGAACACTGAAGTGTAGAGTATACATACATGTCATTATAACGGTATAGCAGGATTTTCTCATCAATTCCATTCAGAAAATAAAAACTGCTACATACCTCAATGCAGATTCAACTGCCCGCTGTCCCCTGATCTGAAGCTTTTACCTCCCTCAGATGGCCGAGAAACAGCAATATGATCTTAACTACTCCGGTTAAAATCATAAGAAAAACTCTGGTAGATTCTTCTTCAAACTCTGCCAGAGAAGTAATAACACGCTCCGGTGCTATTGTAAAATAACAAACTTTTGATTGAAGTTATAAAAACTAAGTATAATCACCATAGTCCTCTCACACCTCCTATCTAGTCTTTGGGTGCAAGAGAATGACTGGGGGTGACGTAGAGGGGAGGAGCTATATAGCAACTCTGCTGGGTGAATCCTCTTGCACTTCCTGTAGGGGAGCAGATAATATCCCAGAAGTAATGATGACCCGTGGACTGATCACACATAACAGAAGAAAACGTACTGTGCCTCAAAGAAGCACTAAACGATTAAATGACAGTTGAAATAATGAACTGAAAAACAGTTATAGCATCACTCTTTTAAAAACAACACAACTTGTTAGCAAAGGTTTGTTCCCATTAGTAAAGTAACACTAATTAAATTTTAAACATAAAAATCACAGAGCAACGTTTTAAAACACAGTCACTACATAAGTCTCACAGCTCTGCTGAGAGAATCTACCTCCCTTCAAAAGAAGTTTGAAGACCCCTGAGTTCTGTTAGAGATGAACCGGATCATGCAGAAAATACAAGAGTAACTGACTGGAAATTTTTGATGCGTAGCAAAGAGCGCCAAAAACGGCCCCTCCCCCTCACACACAGCAGTGAGAGAGAAACGAAACTGACATAATCAAAACAAGCAAACTGCCAAGTGGAAAAATAATGCCCAAATATTTATTCACTCAGTACCTCAGAAATGCAAACGATTCTACATTCCAGCAAAAACGTTTAACATGAATTAAATACCTATTAAAAGGTTTAATGTACTTTTACAGAGTAATTCCGGTGAAATACCATCCCCAGAATACTGAAGTGTAGAGTATACATACATGTCATAACGGTATGGCAGGATTTTCTCATCAATTCCATTCAGAAAATAAAAACTGCTACATACCTCAATGCAGATTCAACTGCCCGCTGTCCCCTGATCTGAAGCTTTTACCTCCCTCAGATGGCCGAGAAACAGCAATATGATCTTAACTACTCCGGTTAAAATCATAAGAAAAACTCTGGTAGATTCTTCTTCAAACTCTGCCAGAGAAGTAATAACACGCTCCGGTGCTATTGTAAAATAACAAACTTTTGATTGAAGTTATAAAAACTAAGTATAATCACCATAGTCCTCTCACACCTCCTATCTAGTCTTTGGGTGCAAGAGAATGACTGGAGGTGACGTAGAGGGGAGGAGCTATATGGCAACTCTGCTGGGTGAATCCTCTTGCACTTCCTGTAGGGGAGCAGATAATATCCCAGAAGTAATGATGACCCGTGGACTGATCACACATAACAGAAGAAATAGAACTTTCCAAGATAACAACTTTATATCAATGGAATGAAGGGGTTCAAACGGAACACCCTGTAAAACGTTAAGAACAAGGTTTAAACTCCATGGTGGAGCCACAGCTTTAAACACAGGTTTAATCCTGGCCAAAGCCTGACAAAAAGCCTGAACGTCTGGAACTTCTGACAGACACTTGTGTAACAGAATGGACAGAGCTGAGATCTGTCCCTTTAAGGAACTAGCGGATAACCCCTTTTCTAAACCTTCTTGTAGAAAAGACAATATCCTAGGAATCCTAACCTTACTCCAAGAGTAACCTTTGGATTCGCACCAATATAGGTATTTACGCCATATTTTATGGTAAATCTTTCTGGTAACAGGCTTCCTAGCCTGTATTAAGGTATCAATAACTGACTCAGAAAAACCACGCTTTGATAAGATCAAGCGTTCAATTTCCAAGCAGTCAGCTTCAGAGAAGTTAGATTTTGATGTTTGAAAGGACCCTGAATCAGAAGGTCCTGTCTCAGAGGTAACGACCAAGGTGGACAGAATGACATGTCCACCAGATCTGTATACCAAGTCCTGCGTGGCCATGCAGGCGCTATTAGAATCACTGATGCTTTCTCCTGTTTGATTCTGGCAATCAATCGAGGAAGCATCGGGAAAGGTGGAAACACATAAGCCATCCTGAAGGTCCATGGTGCTGTCAAGGCATCTATCAGGACCGCTCCAGGATCCCTGGATCTGGACCCGTAGCGCGGAAGCTTGGCGTTCTGTCGAGACGCCATGAGATCTATCTCTGGTTTGCCCCAACGTCGAAGTATTTGGGCAAAGACCTCTGGATGAAGTTCCCACTCCCCCGGATGAAAAGTCTGACGACTTAAGAAATCCGCCTCCCAGTTCTCCACTCCCGGGATGTGGATTGCAGACAGGTGGCAAGAGTGAGACTCTGCCCAGCGAATTATCTTCGATCCTTCCATCATTGCTAGGGAGCTTCTTGTCCCTCCCTGATGGTTGATATAAGCTACAGTCGTGATGTTGTCCGACTGGAACCTGATGAACCCCCGAGTTGTTAACTGGGGCCAAGCCAGAAGAGCATTGAGGACTGCTCTCAATTCCAGAATGTTTATTGGAAGAAGACTCTCCTCCTGATTCCATAGTCCCTGAGCCTTCAGAGAATTCCAGACAGCGCCCCAACCTAGTAGGCTGGCGTCTGTTGTTACAATTGACCAGTCTGGCCTGCTGAATGGCATTCCCCTGGACAGATGTGGCCGATAAAGCCACCATAGAAGAGAATTTCTGGTCTCTTGATTCAGATTTAGAGTGGAATGAAGGACACGGCATGCATTTTGAAGTTTTGTTAACCTGTCCTCTGTCAGGTAAATCTTCATTTCTACAGAATCTATCAGAGTCCCCAGGAAGGGAACTCTTGTGAGTGGAAAGAGAGAACTTTTCTCTTCGTTCACTTTCCATCCATGCGACCTTAGAAATGCCAGTACTATCTCTGTATGAGATTTGGCAGTTTGAAAGCTTGAAGCTTGTATCAGTATGTCGTCTAAGTACGGAGCTACTGAAATTCCTCGCGGTCTTAGTACCGCCAGAAGAGTGCCCAGAACCTTTGTGAAGATTCTTGGAGCCGTAGCCAGTCCGAATGGAAGAGCTACAAACTGGTAATGCCTGTCTAAAAAGGCAAACCTTAGATACCGGTAATGACTTTTGTGAATCGGTATGTGAAGGTAAGCATCCTTTAAATCCACTGTGGTCATGTACTGACCCTCTTGGATCATGGGCAAAATTGTTCGAATAGTTTCCATCTTGAACGATGGAACTCTTAGGAATTTGTTTAGGATCTTTAAATCCAAGATTGGCCTGAAGGTTCCCTCTTTTTTGGGAACTACAAACAGATTTGAGTAAAACCCTTGTCCTTGTTCCAACCGCGGAACTGGATGGATCACTCCCATTAATAAAAGATCTTGTACGCAGCGTAGAAACGCTTCCTTCTTTGTTAGGTTTGTTGACAACCTTGACAGATGAAATCTCCCTCTTGGGGGAGAGGATTTGAAGTCCAGAAGGTATCCCTGAGATATGATCTCTAACGCCCAGGGATCCTGAACATCTCTTGCCCAAGCCTGGGCGAAGAGGGAAGTCTGCCCCCCACTAGATCCGGACCCGGATCGGGGGCCCTCAATTCATGCTGTCTTAGGGGCAGCAGCAGGTTTTCTGGCCTGTTTGCCCCTGTTCCAGGACTGGTTAGGTTTCCAGCCTTGTCTGTAGCGAGCAACAGCTCCTTCCTGTTTTGGTGCAGAGGAAGTTGATGCTGCTCCTGCTTTGAAATTACGAAAGGAACGAAAATTGGACTGTCTAGCCTTGGCTTTGGCCTTGTCCTGAGGCAGGGCATGACCTTTACCTCCTGTAATGTCAGCAATAATCTCTTTCAAGCCGGGCCCGAATAAGGTCTGCCCTTTGAAAGGAATATTAAGCAATTTAGATTTAGACGTAACATCAGCTGACCAGGATTTCAGCCACAGAGCTCTGCGTGCCTGAATGGCGAATCCTGAATTTTTAGCCGCAAGTTTAGTTAAATGTACTACGGCATCTGAAATAAATGAATTAGCTAACTTAAGGAATTTAAGTTTGTGTGTGATGTCATCTAGTGTGGATGATTGAAGTGTCTCTTCCAGAGACTCAAACCAAAATGCTGCTGCAGCCGTGACAGGCGCAATACATGCAAGAGGTTGCAATATAAACCCTTGTTGAACAAACATTTTCTTAAGGTAACCCTCTAATTTTGTATCCATTGGATCTGAAAAAGCACAGCTATCCTCCACTGGGATAGTGGTACGCTTAGCTAAAGTAGAAACTGCTCCCTCCACCTTAGGGACCATTTGCCATAAGTCCCGTGTGGCGGCGTCTATTGGAAACATTTTTCTGAATATAGGAGGGGGTGAGAAAGGCACACCGGGTCTATCCCACTCCTTAGTAACAATGTCAGTAAGTCTCTTAGGTATAGGAAAAACGTCAGTACTCGTCGGTACCGCAAAATATTTATCCAACCTACACATTTTTTCTGGGATTGCAACTGTGTTACAATCATTCAGAGCCGCTAATACCTCCCCTAGTAACACACGGAGGTTCTCAAGCTTAAATTTAAAATTTGAAATGTCTGAGTCCAGTTTATTTGGATCAGAACCGTCACCCACAGAATGAAGCTCTCCGTCTTCACGTTCTGCAAACTGTGACGCAGTATCAGACATGGCCCTTGCATTATCAGCGCACTCTGTTCTCATCCCAGAGTGATCACGTTTACCTCTTAGTTCTGGTAGTTTAGCCAAAACTTCAGTCATAACAGTAGCCATATCTTGTAATGTGATTTGTAATGGCCGCCCAGATGCACTCGGCGCTACAATATCACGCACCTCCTGAGCGGGAGATGCAGGTACTGACACGTGAGGCGAGTTAGTCGGCATAACTCTCCCCTCGTTGTTTGGTGAAATATGTTCAATTTGTACAGATTGACTGTTTTTTAAAGTAGCATCAATACATTTAGTACATAAATTTCTATTGGGCTCCACTTTGGCATTAACACATATAGCACAGAGATATTCCTCTGAATCAGACATGTTTAACACACTAGCAAATAAACAGCAACTTGGAAATACTTTTCAAAGTAATTTACAAATAATATGAAAACGAACTGTGCCTTTAAGAAGCACAGAAAAATATTATAACAGATAAAATAATTAAGTTATAGCATCAATCTTTGTCAGAATATACAGTTTTAGCAAAGGATTGTTCCCCTCAGCAAATGATAACTAACCCAGGCAGCAGAAAAAAAATACACAAATAAACGTTTTTTATATCACAGTCAATACAATCAGCACAGCTCTGCTGTAATGATTACTTCCCTCAAAAAAGGCTTTGGAGATCCCTGAACTCTGTAGAGATGAACCGGATCATGCAGGAAGAAAATGAACCTCTGACTGAGTTTTTCTGATGCTTAGAAAAAGCGCCAAAAATCGCCCCTCCCCCACACACATAACAGTGAGAGGGATCAGTGAACTGCTCTAATTTAAATCAAAACTATTGCCAAGTGGAAAAACATAATTTATGCTTACCTGATAAATTCCTTTCTTCTGTTGTGTGATCAGTCCACGGGTCATCATTACTTCTGGGATATTATCTGCTCCCCTACAGGAAGTGCAAGAGGATTCACCCAGCAGAGTTGCTATATAGCTCCTCCCCTCTACGTCACCTCCAGTCATTCGACCAAAGACCAACGAGAAAGGAGAAACCAAGGGTGTAGTGGTGACTGAATTATAATTTAAAAAATATGCACCTGCCTTAAAAACAGGGCGGGCCGTGGACTGATCACACAACAGAAGAAAGGAATTTATCAGGTAAGCATAAATTATGTTTTCTTCTGTTATGTGTGATCAGTCCACGGGTCATCATTACTTCTGGGATACCAATACCAAAGCAAAAGTACACGGATGACGGGAGGGATAGGCAGGCTCATTATACAGAAGGAACCACTGCCTGAAGAACCTTTCTCCCAAAAATAGCCTCCGAAGAAGCAAAAGTGTCAAATTTGTAAAATTTGGAAAAAGTATGAAGCGAAGACCAAGTTGCAGCCTTGCAAATCTGTTCAACAGAGGCCTCATTCTTAAAGGCCCAAGTGGAAGCCACAGCTCTAGTGGAATGAGCTGTAATTCTTTCAGGAGGCTGCTGTCCAGCAGTCTCATAGGCTAAACGTATTAAGCTACGAAGCCAAAAGGAGAGAGAGGTAGCAGAAGCTTTTTGACCTCTCCTCTGTCCAGAATAAACGACAAACAGGGAAGAAGTTTGGCGAAAATCTTTAGTTGCCTGCAAGTAGAACTTGAGGGCACGAACTACATCCAGATTGTGTAGAAGACGTTCCTTCTTTGAAGAAGGATTTGGACACAAGGATGGAACAACAATCTCTTGATTGATATTCCTGTTAGTGACTACCTTAGGTAAGAACCCAGGTTTAGTACGCAGAACTACCTTGTCTGAGTGAAAGATCAGATAAGGAGAATCACAATGTAGGGCTGATAACTCAGAGACTCTTCGAGCCGAGGAAATAGCCATTAAAAATAGAACTTTCCAAGATAACAATTTTATATCAATGGAATGAAGGGGTTCAAACGGAACACCCTGTAAAACGTTAAGAACTAAGTTTAAACTCCATGGCGGAGCAACAGTTTTAAACACAGGCTTGATCCTAGTTAAAGCCTGACAAAAGGCTTGGATGTCTGAATTTTCTGACAGACGCCTGTGAAACAAGATGGACAGAGCTGAAATCTGTCCCTTTAATGAGCTAGCCGATAAACCCTTTTCTAAACCTTCTTGTAGAAAAGACAATATCCTAGGAATCCTAACCTTACTCCAGGAGTAATCTTTGGATTCACACCAGTATAGGTATTTACGCCATATTTTATGGTAAATCTTTCTGGTAACAGGCTTCCTAGCCTGTATCAGGGTATCAATAACCGACTCAGAAAAACCACGTTTTGATAAAATCAAGCGTTCAATTTCCAAGCAGTCAGCTTCAGAGAAGTTAGACTTTGATGTTTGAATGGACCCTGAATCAGAAGGTCCTGTCTTAGAGGTAGAGACCAAGGCGGACAGGATGACATGTCCACTAGATCTGCATACCAAGTCCTGCGCGGCCATGCAGGCGCTATTAGAATCACTGATGCTTTCTCCTGTTTGATTTTGGCAATCAATCGAGGAAGCAGCGGGAAGGGTGGAAACACATAAGCCATCCTGAAGTTCCAAGGTGCTGTCAAAGCATCTATCAGAACCGCTCCCGGATCCCTGGATCTGGATCCGTAGCGAGGAAGTTTGGCGTTCTGGCGAGACGCCATGAGATCTATCTCTGGTTTGCCCCAACGTTGAAGTATTTGGGCAAAGACCTCCGGATGAAGTTCCCACTCCCCCGGATGAAGAGTCTGGCGACTCAAGAAATCCGCCTCCCAGTTCTCCACTCCCGGGATGTGGATTGCTGACAGATGGCAAGAGTGAGACTCTGCCCAGCGAATTATCTTTGATACTTCTATCATTGCTAGGGAGCTTCTTGTCCCTCCTTGATGGTTGATGTAAGCTACAGTCGTGATGTTGTCCGACTGAAACCTGATGAACCCCCGAGTCTTTAACTGGGGCCAAGCTAGAAGGGCATTGAGAACTGCTCTCAATTCCAGAATGTTTATTGGCAGGAGACTTTCCTCCTGACTCCATTGTCCCTGAGCCTTCAGAGAATTCCAGACAGCGCCCCAACCTAGAAGGCTGGCGTCTGTTGTTACAATTGTCCAGTCCGGCCTGCTGAACGGTATCCCCCTGGACAGATGTGGCCGAGAAAGCCACCATAGAAGAGAGTTTCTGGTCTCTTGATCCAGATTCAGAGTGGGGGACAAATCTGAGTAATCCCCATTCCACTGACTCAGCATGCACAATTGCAGCGGTCTGAGATGTAGGCGTGCAAAGGGAACTATGTCCATTGCTGCTACCATTAAGCCGATCACCTCCATGCATTGAGCTACTGACGGGAGTTGAATGGAATGAAGGACACGGCATGCATTTAGAAGCTTTGTTAATCTGTCTTCTGTCAGATAAATCTTCATTTCTACAGAATCTATAAGAGTCCCCAAGAATGGAACTCTTGTGAGAGGAAAGAGAGAACTCTTCTTTTCGTTCACTTTCCATCCGTGCGACCTTAGAAATGCCAGAACTAACTCTGTATGAGACTTGGCAGTTTGAAAGCTTGAAGCTTGTATCAGAATGTCGTCTAGGTACGGAGCTACCGAAATTCCTCGCGGTCTTAGTACCGCCAGAAGGGCACCCAGAACCTTTGTAAAGATTCTTGGAGCCGTAGCCAATCCGAATGGAAGGGCTACAAACTGGTAATGCCTGTTTAAGAAGGCAAACCTTAGATACCGGTAATGATCTTTGTGAATCGGTATGTGAAGGTAAGCATCCTTTAAATCCACTGTGGTCATGTACTGACCCTCTTGGATCATGGGTAAGATTGTCCGAATAGTTTCCATTTTGAACGATGGAACTCTTAGGAATTTGTTTAGGATCTTTAAATCCAAGATTGGCCTGAAAGTTCCCTCTTTTTTGGGAACCACAAACAGGTTTGAGTAAAACCCTTGTCCTTGTTCCGACCGCGGAACCGGATGGATCACTCCCATTAATAATAGATCTTGTACACAGCGTAGAAACGCGTCTTTCTTTATTTGGTTTGTTGACAACCTTGACAGATGAAATCTCCCTCTTGGGGGAGAGGATTTGAAGTCTAGAAGGTATCCCTGAGATATGATCTCTAGCGCCCAGGGATCCTGGACATCTCTTGCCCAAGCCTGGGCGAAGAGAGAGAGTCTGCCCCCCACTAGATCCGGTCCCGGATCGGGGGCCCTCGGTTCATGCTGTCTTTGGGACAGCAGCAGGTTTACTGGCCTGCTTGCCCTTGTTCCAGGACTGATTAGGCTTCCAGCCTTGTCTGTAACGAGCAACAGCTCCTCCCTGTTTTGGTGCAGTGGAAGTTGGCGCTGCTCCTGCTTTGAAATTCCGAAAGGGACGAAAATTAGACTGTCTAGCCTTAGCTTTGGCTTTGTCTTGAGGTAGAGCGTGGCCCTTACCTCCTGTAATGTCAGCAATAATTTCTTTCAAACCGGGCCCAAATAAAGTTTGCCCCTTGAAAGGTATACTAAGTAATTTGGACTTAGAAGTTACATCAGCCGACCAGGATTTTAGCCACAGCGCTCTGCGTGCCTGAATGGCGAATCCTGAATTCTTAGCCGTAAGTTTGGTTAAATGTACTACGGCCTCCGAAATGAATGAATTAGCTAGTTTAAGGACTCTAAGCCTGTCCGTAATGTCGTCCAGCGTAGCTGAACTAAGGTTCTCTTCCAGAGACTCAATCCAAAATGCTGCCGCAGCCGTGATCGGCGCGATGCATGCAAGGGGTTGTAATATAAAACCTTGTTGAATAAACATTTTCTTAAGGTAACCCTCTAATTTTTTATCCATAGGATCTGAAAAAGCACAGCTATCCTCCACCGGGATAGTGGTACGCTTAGCTAAAGTAGAAACTGCTCCCTCCACCTTAGGGACCGTTTGCCATAAGTCCCGTGTGGTGGCGTCTATTGGAAACATCTTTCTAAATATTGGAGGGGGTGAGAACGGCACACCGGGTCTATCCCACTCCTTAGTAACAATTTCAGTTAATCTCTTAGGTATAGGAAAAACGTCAGTACTCGCCGGTACCGCAAAGTATTTATCCAACCTACACATTTTCTCTGGTATTGCAACAGCGTTACAATCGTTGAGAGCTGCTAAGACCTCCCCTAGTAATACACGGAGGCTTTCCAATTTAAATTTAAAATTTGAAATATCTGAATCCAATCTGTTTGGATCAGAACCGTCACCTACAGAATGAAGCTCTCCGTCCTCATGCTCTGCAAGCTGTGACGCAGTATCAGACATGGCCCTAGAATTATCAGCGCACTCTGTTCTCACCCCAGAGTGATCACGCTTGCCTCTTAGTTCTGGTAATTTAGCCAAAACTTCAGTCATAACAGTAGCCATATCTTGTAATGTTATCTGTAATGGCTGCCCAGATGTACTAGGCGCCATAATATCACGCACCTCCCGGGCGGGAGATGCAGGTACTGACACGTGAGGCGAGTTAGTCGGCATAACTCTCCCCTCGCTGTTTGGTGAAATTTGTTCAATTTGTACAGATTGGCTTTTATTTAAGGTAGCATCAATACAGTTAGTACATAAATTTCTATTGGGCTCCACCTTGGCATTGGAACAAATGACACAGGTATCTTCCTCTGAATCAGACATGTTTAACACACTAGCAATAAACATGCAACTCGGTTACAATTTTATTTAATAAAAACGTACTGTGCCTCAAGAAGCACTAAACGATTAAATGACAGTTGAAATAATGAACTGAAAAACAGTTATAGCATCACTCTTAACAAACAACACAACTTTTTAGCAAAGGTTTGTTCCCATTAGTAAAATAACACTAATTAAATTTTAAACAACGTTTTAAATCACAGTCACTATATAAGTCTCACAGCTCTGCTGAGAGAATCTACCTCCCTTCAAAGAAGTTTGAAGACCCCTGAGTTCTGTTAGAGATGAACCGGATCATGCAGAAAAACTGACTGGAAATTTTTGATGCGTAGCAAAGAGCGCCAAAAACGGCCCCTCCCTCTCACACACAGCAGTGAGAGAGAAACGAAACTGTCATAATTAACACAAGCAAACTGCCAAGTGGAAAATAATGCCCAAATACTTATTCACTCAGTACCTCATTAATGCAAACGATTCTACATTCCAGCAAAAACGTTTAACATGAAAAATACCTAATAAAAGGTTTAATGTACTTTTACAGAGTAATTCCGGTGAAATACCATCCCCAGAATACTAAAGTGTAGAGTATACATACATGTTCATTATAACGGTATGGCAGGATTTTTTCATCAATTCCATTCAGAAAATAACAACTGCGACATACCTCAATGCAGATTCAACTGCCCGCTGTCCCCTGATCTGAAGCTTTTACCTCCCTCAGATGGCCGAGAAACAGCAATATGATCTTAACTACTCCGGTTAAAATCATAAGAAAAACTCTGGTAGATTCTTCTTCAAACTCTGCCAGAGAGGTAATAACACGCTCCGGTGCTATTGTAAAATAACAAACTTTTGATTGAAGTTCTAAAAACTAAGTATAATCACCATAGTCCTCTCACACCTCCTATCTAGTCTTTGGGTGCAAGAGAATGACTGGAGGTGACGTAGAGGGGAGGAGCTATATAGCAACTCTGCTGGGTGAATCCTCTTGCACTTCCTGTAGGGGAGCAGATAATATCCCAGAAGTAATGATGACCCGTGGACTGATCACACATAACAGAAGAAAATAGTGCCCAAAACATTTTTTCACCCAGTACCTCAGAGAAAAAAACGTTTTTACATGCCAGCAAAAAAACGTTTTACCTCAATAATTAATTGTCATTTAAAACCTATTGCAAGTCCCTGCAAAATAGGTTAAGTCTATGTATACAGTTTAAAAGCCAGAGAAGTACCATTTCCCAGAAAACTGAAGTGTAAAATATACATACATGACAGCCTGATATCAGCTACATCTACTGCATTCAAGGCTGAGTTTACATTATAACGGTATGGCAGGATTTTCTCATCAATTCCATGTCAGAAAATAATAAACTGCTACTTACCTCTTTGCAGATTAATCTGCCTGCCGTCCCCTGATCTGAAGTTTACCTCTCCTCAGATGGCCGAGAAACAGCAATATGATCTTAACTACTCCGGCTAAAATCATAGAAAAACTCAGGTAGATTCTTCTTCAAATTCTACCAGAGAAGGAATAACACACTCCGGTGCTATTATAAAATAACAAACTTTTGATTGAAGATATAAAAACTAAATATATCACCATAGTCCTCTCACACATCCTATCTAGTCGTTGGGTGCAAGAGAATGACTGGAGGTGACGTAGAGGGGAGGAGCTATATAGCAACTCTGCTGGGTGAATCCTCTTGCACTTCCTGTAGGGGAGCAGTTAATATCCCACAAGTAATGATGACCCGTGGACTGATCACACTTAACAGAAGAAAAGTTCCTTTCCCACCAGTAACAGTTGAAATAATGGAATCCAACTGAGAACCAAATAATTTGTTACCCTGGAAAGAAATGGAAAGTAAAGTTGATTTAGAAGCCATATCAGCATTCCAAGTTTTAAGCCATAAAGCTCTTCTAGCTAAAATAGCTAGAGACATAAACCTGACATCAACTCTGATAATATCAAAAATGGCATCACAGATAAAATTATTAGCATGTTGAAGAAGAATAATAATATTATGAGAATCACGATGTGTTACTTGTTGCGCTAAAGTTTCCAACCAAAAAGTTGAAGCTGCAGCAACATCAGCCAAAGATATAGCAGTTCTAAGAAGATTACCTGAACACAGATAAGCTTTTCTTAGAAAGGACTCAATTTTCCTATCTAGAGGATCCTTAAACGAAGTACCATCTGACGTAGGAATAGTAGTACGTTTAGCAAGGGTAGAAATAGCCCCATCAACTTTAGGGATCTTGTCCCAAAATTCTAATCTGTCAGGCGGCACAGGATATAATTGCTTAAAACGTTTAGAAGGAGTAAATGAATTACCCAAATTATCCCATTCTTTGGAAATTACTGCAGAAATAGCATCAGGGACAGGAAAAACTTCTGGAATAACTACAGGAGTTTTAAAAAACCTTATTTAAACGTTTAGATTTAGTATCAAGAGGACCAGAATCCTCTATTTCTAAAGCAATTAGGACTTCTTTAAGTAAAGAACGAATAAATTCCATTTTAAATAAATATGAAGATTTATCAGCATCAACCTCTGAGACAGAATCCTCTGAACCAGAGGAATCATCAGAATCAGAATGATGATGTTCAGTTAAAAATTCATCTGTAGGGAGAGAAGTTTTAAAAGATTTTTTACGTTTACTAGAAGGAGAAATAACAGACATAGCCTTCTTTATGGATTCAGAAACAAAATATATCTTATATTATCAGGAACATTCTGCACCTTAGATGTTGAAGGAACTGCAACAGGCAATGGTACTTTACTAAAGGAAATATTATCTGCTTTAACAAGTTTGTCAAGACAATCAATACAAACAACAGCTGGAGGAATAGCTACCAAAAGTTTACAGCAGATACACTTAGCTTTGGTAGATTCAGCACTTGACAGCGATTTTCCTGTAGTATCTTCTGACTCAGATGCAACGTGAGACATCTTGCAATATGTAAGAGAAAAAACAACATATAAAGCAAAATTGATCAAATTCCTTAAATGACAGTTTCAGGAATGGGAAAAAATGCCAAAGAACAAGCTTCTAGCAACCAGAAGCAATAAAAAAATGAGACTTAAATAATGTGGAGACAAAAGTGACGCCCATATTTTTTCGCGCCAAATAAGACGCCCACATTATTTGGCGCCTAAATGCTTTTTGGCGCCAAAAATGACGCCACATCCGGAACGCCGACATTTTTGGCGCAAAATAACGTCAAAAAATGACGCAACTTCCGGCGACACGTATGACGCCGGAAACGGAAATAGAATTTTTGCGCCAAAAAAGTCCGCGCCAAAAAATGACGCAATAAAATGAAGCATTTTCAGCCCCCGCGAGCCTAACAGCCCACAGGGAAAAAGTCAAATTTTAAGGTACGAAAAAATGTTAAATTAAAATGCATTATCCCAAATATGAAACTGACTGTCTGAAAATAAGGAAAGTTGAACATTCTGAGTCAAGGCAAATAAATGCTTGAATACATATATTTAGAACTTTATAAACAAAGTGCCCAACCATAGCTAGGAGTGTCACAGAAAATAAGACTTACTTACCCCAGGACACTCATCTACATATAGTAGATAGCCAAACCAGTACTGAAACGAGAATCAGTAGAGGTAATGGTATATATAAGAGTATATCGTCGATCTGAAAAGGGAGGTAAGAGATGAATCTCTACGACCGATAACAGAGAACCTATGAAATAGACCCCGTAGAAGGAGATCACTGCATTCAAATAGGCAATACTCTCCTCACATCCCTCTGACATTCACTGCACGCTGAGAGGAAAACCGGGCTCCAACTTGCTGCGGAGCGCATATCAACGTAGAATCTAGCACAAACTTACTTCACCACCTCCATCGGAGGCAAAGTTTGTAAAACTGAATAGTGGGTGTGGTGAGGGGTGTATTTATAGGCATTTTGAGGTTTGGGAAACTTTGCCCCTCCTGGTAGGAATGTATATCCCATACGTCACTAGCTCATGGACTCTTGCTAATTACATGAAAGAAAGAGCGATTCTCTCAACTAGTGGTAATTCTGGCAAGACAGATTCAAAACCAGTGCCACTCCACTTCCTCAGCATACTCCACTTCCTCAGCATACTCTGAGCCTCCGAGATGAAACCTGGCAAAAAGAGTGAAGTCCAAGATTGACCACATGACCATCATTACCACCAAAACACAGAGTCAGCGATGCCCTGAATGAGGTCACGACCTGATGAAGCTCTCTCATAACTTCACAAGTCCGATAGAAAGGTCTATGCAGACTAAAATAGCATCCAGGAATCCCACCCTGGTGCCTAACTCCAGAGAACTCTGGTCTAGATTTCTTCCAACTCTCAGGATCGAGAAAGGAGCAATGTACTGGAAATGCTGGTCCAGAAAAGCCAACCTTAGGAACCGAAAAAGTTCATGAGGAGGAAAAAAAAAAAAAAAGGTATGCTACCCTTCCACAACGGATCATCCATTACTTGTGGGATACCAATACCAAAGCTAAAGTACACGGATGAAGGGAGGGACAAGGCAGGTACTTAAACGGAAGGTACTACTGCCTGTAAAACCTTTCTCCCAAAAATAGCCTCCGAAGAAGCAAAAGTATCAAATTTGTAGAATTTGGAAAAAGTATGAAGCGAAGACCAAGTCGCCGCCTTGCAAATCTGTTCAACAGAAGCCTCATTTTTAAAGGCCCAAGTGGAAAGCCACAGCTCTAGTAGAATGAGCTGTAATCCTTTCAGGAGGCTGCTGTCCAGCAGTCTCATAGGCTAAGTGGATTATGCTTCTTAGCCAAAAAGAGAGAGAGGTTGCTGAAGCCTTTTGACCTCTTCTCTGTCCAGAGTAAACAACAAACAAAGCAGATGTTTGACGAAAATCTTTAGTAGCTTGTAAGTAAAACTTTAAAGCACGAACCACGTCCAGATTATGTAAAAGACGTTCCTTCTTTGAAGAAGGATTAGGACACAATGATGGAACAACAATCTCTTGATTGATATTCTTAGTAGATACCACCTTAGGCAAAAACCCAGGTTTTGTACGCAGAACCTTATCTGCATGGAAAATCAGATAAGGAGAATCACATTGTAAAGCAGATAACTCGGAGACTCTACGAGCCGAGGAAATAGCCATCAAAAAAAGAACTTTCCAAGATAAAAGCTTGATATCTATGGAATGAAGAGGTTCAAACGGAACCCCTTGAAGAACTTTAAGAACCAAATTTAAGCTCCATGGGGGAGCAACAGGTTTAAACACAGGCTTGATTCTAACCAACGCCTGACAAAACGCCTGCACGTCTGGAACATCCGCCAGACGCTTGTGCAAAAGAATAGACAGTGCAGAGATCTGTCCCTTCAAAGAACTAGCTGATAATCCTTTCTTCAAACCCTCTTGGAGAAAAGATAATATCCTGGGAATCCTAACCTTACTCCATGAGTAACTCTTGGATTCACACCAATAAAGATATTTACTCTATATCTTATGGTAGATTTTCCTGGTAACAGGCTTTCGTGCCTGTATTAAGGTATCAAATGACAGACTCTGAGAAAACTAACTATATTTCACCACTTTCCTCTTACTACCTCCATCTTTGTTGAGAGTTGCAAGAGAATGACTGGATATGGCAGTTAGGGGAGGAGCTATATAGCAGCTCTGCTGTGGGTGTCCTCTTGCAACTTCCTGTTGGGAAGGAGAATATCCCACAAGAAATGGATGATCCGTGGACTGGATACACCTTACAAGAGAAAGAAAGGTTTAACTGATAAGTCAAACTTCACTCCGTGAAAGACCCCGGGAAAATAAACTTCACAAGTCCTCCAAAGGAGGACAAGACCAGAAAGTAATTGCACCCCTCTCTGTAAGACAGGATCAAAGGAAGGAAACTGACCTGGGAGGCTAAGACTTGAAGCCTAGCTATGACCTCTAAGACCGATGGGTCTGGTACGTCCCCGAACCAAGCGACTGAAGGAGCCCAATGTGATCCAAGATAGGACCTGGAACTGGCCCCTCTTGCCAATCTAGTTTCGATTGGCCTATGCTCTGACTTATTCCAGGACAGAGACGGCCTTCAAAAACACCTAGATTGTTCCTGTTTAGCGGAGGTCTCTGACGCTGGGCATTAGCCTTACTAAAGGACTAACAGAAAGAAATTTGTCTCTCGGATGCGCTATGGAATCGCGGGACCAATTAAATCTCTCTCTCAAGCAGATGGAAAGATTAGCTTCAAAGTCATATCTGAGAGTGATAAAAGGCCTAGAAAAACCTGAAGCCCTAGGGCAAGAAATGTGCGAAATGCACAGAAAAAAATAAATAAATAAACACAACTCCAAGGCCTTAATTCTTTCAAGAAATATCAAGGTGAATCCCCCTCAAATTGAGATGCTCCAATAGGAAGTCTCTAGAAAACTGCGACAACCCAATTCATCAGTACATAAGATTACCCTCGTGATGAAACATCTTCATAATAAGTTTCCACTTATAACCAAGAGCTCTAAGATAAACTATCCTTAAAACAGAATAGTAATTAGATAGGCGAATGCACACAAAAAGTGATGGCCAAGCAGGGATGGGCAACACAACCCCCCATAGAGTCCGGAACTGGGAATCTTAAACAGGAAATAGACAAAAGGAAAGAGGTTCTCCATCCTTCTCCACCCACATTAATCCATTTAGTCCTCTGATTTAGGGCTCTAAAATTCGACGGGTGAAGCAGTACTAGTTATCTCCAATATCGACAAAACCTCTCTTAGAAGGAAGCGCAGCCGTACTACCCTAAATCGAAGGGCGAAATACTCCTCTGTCGGAGGAAATTAAGCAGCAGATACCGACCAAGAAGGTCCATACTCTGAAGCCTCCGAGAACACCGCATCCTCAAATGACTGATCAGATACAACTGTCAATTTACATGATGCTCCCTGGGCAGGCGTGCATGGATTAATCCTTAGTTTGCACGTAGCAGTACGAGGCAAAACGGCTAAGGCTGCAAACATCACCATACGGAATTGCGCAGTAACGTCTGGTGGAAAAAGGCCCCCTCCATGTGGAGGATTAGTGGGGCACGGGGAAGCTGCACGTGTAGGATCAGATACAGTAAATGTAGGGGACACACCTCACGGGACGAAGCGTCCTCAGAGGCGGAAGGCTCAGCGGCATCTAACATCTCAACATTGGTTGATGAAGACACCCTGTTGCGGCAAATGGAACATAATTGAGAGGGCTGGATTACCCAGACCTCCTCAAAATATACACAGGTATCTAATTCAGTAGTAGAGGACTCATCCTCTAAAATTTCAGAATCCTCCATAACTATGTAACGTTATATATACAGTAGAATCTCGATTATCCAGAACTCAAGCAACCAGCACTCTCAAACAACCGGATTTTTTTTTTTATTTTTTTTTAACATGTTAGAGCAAAAAGAAACAGCAGGAGCTGCGGTAAATAGAATGACGATAGACACACCTGCTACACTAACCCACTCATTAGACAAACAGTAATAGGGATAGAAAATATACCGCAGCACCTACTGGCAAGGGAGAGCCCAATGGGAGGATCCACTTCCACAGGATATAGAGCAACGATAGACACACTTATCTGCTACACTAAGCCACTCAGACAAATGATACAGTAATAATGACAGAAAATATACCGCAGCACTTACAATTGCATCAGCTTGGCAATCAGGACGGGCTATCTCACGGCAGTACAGCATCCCACTGTCATGTATCACTCTTCCGGACCAGGGGTCACACTACTACTGGCAAGGGAGAGTCCAATGGGAGGATCCACTTCAACAGAATGCTCAATCAATAGCTCAATCTCTTGCTGAAAACAATGCGTTTTATTTCCTGAATAAACACATTGTTTTCAACAAGAGATTGAGACGTTCTGGGAATGTGTTATTGATTGAGCATCCTGAAGTTTGCCTCATACGATACGTCTAGTGTGCGCCTCTAACCGGCTCCTGCCCATGTTAGACCTATTTTTAATAGTGACTCTCAAGCAACCAGAAATACACTTATCTGGAATCTACCGATCCCCATGGGTGCCGGTTAATTGAGATTCTACTGTAGTCAAATAAACAACTGGAACCTATACCCCCAATGGCTGGGGCACTCACCACCTCTATGACCCAGACAGTGTAGAGAAACTCGCTCCTCTCCGTAGTCACACGGTCAGGAATAGGAAACCGTAACCACTCCCGGTCACACGGTGCGCAATGCAGGACCGCCCCTGCTAAAGGAAATGCGCGCCAAGTCCAATAAAACTGCGCAGCTCTCAAAGTAAAGGAGCAACCTGTACGTTCCATATTAGCCTATGAGCCCAAAACATCCCACACAAAGAAGCAGAATAAATCACATAAACAGATATGATTAACACCCCACTGTTCAACAATCACCCTCAGGAGATATTAACCCTTGATTCCATAAAGATTAAGGAGTCTCACTGTGACCGTCTTCTAGCGTTAACATTTATGTGTAAAAATGAAACAAACTTACCAGAATCTATACCGTGGAACAGAAACACAGTCCTTCAAGTGGGACAGACTGTAGCATCGCTTCTGACATGGACTTGAGTGAAGAAAAGCAGGCAGCGAAACTCGTCAATGCTGATTGCTTAGGAGTTGTTAATATAAGTCTGGATGGTTTTGAAGAAAAAGACTTGCCCTGCATCTCCAGACTAACTTTCATCAATGCTCTTACTAAGACTGACAAGACTACTTAAAACTCCAGTCCCATACCGAAGGGCAGATACCCTTCTTAAGGAACTACTCAGAAATCTTCTGACACTTCTCTGCCAACCTCCTGTGACGAAAGGCAAAGAATGACTGGGGGATGAGGGAAGTGGGGGGGGTATTTAAGCCTTTGGCTGGGGTGTCTTTGCCTCCTCCTGGTGGCCAGGTTCAGTATTTCCCACAAGTAAGGAATGCAGCTATGAACTCTCCCTGTATTAAGGAAATAGGGATACTGAATTATGTAGCTTTACAAATGGACATTAAAGCGCAAAAATATAAACTATCAAATGTGTTATGTGCAAGCAAAAGTGCAATAGTAAAAAGTTCCAACTCATGCTTAAACACCACAAAAGGTTCAGTTAACTTTTTAAATGACCACCATGAGATTTCCTGCCTATAATAGCGCGAATCTCGCCGCCAATGGCAATACCGCACTATTATACCCTTCTTCCAGCAGGCCTCATGATATAGTGCAGTCCACTATTGAAAAAACAAGGCACATAGAAGACCAGCGACATACAGGGTTTGTTGCTGGTCGTTAAGGGGTTAAACATGTAGTCCCATTAAACAAATTTACAACGAAGAGTTTGTGTTGCCATCAAATGCCTGAATTTGAACCATAGCATCCTACAAATATGCATATTTCCCAGGCCCTCAATAATCATCACAATGCTAAAATACCTTGAATATCTTTGTGTGCCAAAACATAATTGTTCTAATGAACCATCTTAGGTACTTACAGCCAAAAGATCTCTACCATCTTCATCCAGTGGAGGCACCACCTTGCTGAAGTCTTGCCGTGCCCACCTAGGAAAAGTAGATTTGTAATCCGGCATAGAAGTCACACCAGGCCATGATATCTCATCTGGAGTCCCCAGTGTTCTGAAGATTCGAAATAGCTGATCAATTTCAGAGTCCCCTGGAAACAGAGCTCTCCTTGTGATCTGCAAATATTTAAATTTAGCAGCAAAGATTAATCTGGGGATTGAGTAAAGTGGCATAGAAAGAATGTACATAACTAAAAATGTTTAAAAATATAAATACATTGTAATACAATTGCTTACTTTAACCTTTTTTCCCCTTTTCTCCTTATTTTAATAAATTAGACTATTGGTTGAAGGAGTCAGATTATAGAAACAAATTTACATATCTATTAAAAATACATGTATGTATGCTTAAAAATTATAAAAACAAAATGTAGGTCATAATTCTTATTTAATCCTACAGGATTTAGAGTTTTCAAATTTTGAATCCACCAAACTTCTCTACTTTTAAATAACAATTCCCTATCCCCACCACTTGTCAGTTTTGGGATAGGGTCTATAATCTGGAACCTAAGATGGCTCACTGTATGCTCTGCCTCAATAAAATGGGCAGACTGGGAGGGTCCTATCCTCGCACCTGATAGAAGACTTGCGGGCACTGATTCTATTTTTAATAGGGCGTATGGTCTCGTCTACATAGCCCCGCCCACATGGGCATTTCAGTTAGTACACCACATGATCAGTGTCACATGTGTAAAAACCATTTATCTCACACCTCTATCATTCACTTGTGCTACATATTTGCCCTTTATCATAGAATTGCACTGTGCGCAGTGAAGGCAAGGATATGATCACTTCTTGGGGATAGATAGATTCCTTAGATAACACATTGTTTACAATTTGTAATAAAATATTTAGGATATCCCCTTTGTTTAAACTTGGCGACCATCTGTTTTAGTCTTACAGGTTGTAGGTTCTTATCTTTCACATTTCTCAGTGTTCTAATGAACTGGCTCTTGGGGATAGAGTTAAAAAGAAAAATTTATGCTTACCGGATAAATTTATTTCTTTTTTGACACGAGTCCACGGATCATCTTAATTACTAATGGGATATTCACCTCCTGGCCAGCAGGAGACAAAGAGCACCACAGCAGAGCTGTTAAATAGCTCCTCCCTTCCCTCCCACTCCAGTCATTCGACCGAAGTTAGGAAGAGAAAGGAAAAGCCAAGGTGCAGAGGTGTCTGAAGTTTACATTTACCCACAACCTGTCTATAAGAACAGGGCGGGCCGTGGACTCATCGTGTCAAAAAAGAAATTTATCAGGTAAGCATAAATTTTCTTTTCTTTTTTTAAGACACGAGTCCACGGATTATCTTAATTACTAATGGGATTCAATACCCAAGCTAGAGTACACAGATGATACGGGAGGGACAAGACAGGGAACCTAAACGGAAGGCACCACTGCTTGAAGAGCCTTTCTCCCAAAAACAGCCTCAGCCGAGGCAAAAAAAGTGTCAAATTTGTAAAACTTAGAAAAAGTGTGGAGAGAGGACCAAGTTGCAGCCTTGCAAATCTGTTCCACAGAAGCTTCATTTTTGAATGCCCATGAGGAAGCAACAGCCCTTGTAGAATGAGCCGTAACGCTCTCAGGAGGCTGCTGTCCAGCAGTCTCATATGCAAAACGTATGATGCTCTTCAGCCAAAAAGAAAGAGAGGTAGCCGTAGCTTTCTGTCCCTTACGTCTTCCCAAGAAAACCACAAACTAAGAAGAAGACTGACGAAAGTCCTTAGTCGCCTGCAGGTAAAACTTTAAAGCACGACCACGTCCAAATTGTGCAAAAAAGTCTTTCCTTCTTAGAAGGATTTGGACACAAAGAAGGAACCACAATCTCCTGATTAATGTTCCAGTCAGAAACAACTTTAGGAAGAAATCCTAATTTCGTACGCAAAACTACCTTATCTGAATGGAAAATAATATAAGGAGACTCATACTGTAATGCCGAGAGTTCTGACACTCTCCGAGCATAAGAAATAGTTACCAGAGATAAAGCCTTCCAAGATAACAACTTAATATCTAAGGAATGCATAGGCTCAAATTGAGCCCCTTGAATAACATTGAGAACTAAATTAAGACTCCATGGAGGAGTAACTGGTTTGAACAAAGGCCTGATCCTGACCAAAGGCCTGAGAAAAAGACTGTACATCTGGGACATCCGCCAGATGTTTGTCTAACAAGATAGATAAAGCTGAGATTTGACCCTTTAGGGAACTAGTCGATAAACCTCTCTCCAAACCCTACTGGAGACAAGATAAAATCCTAGGAATCCTAACTCTACTCCATGAGTAGCCCTTGGATTCACACCAATAAAGATATTTACGCAAAATCTTATGGTAAATCCTTTTAGTTTACAGGTTGACGAGCCTGAATCATGGTCACTATGACCAAATCAGAAACACCACGCTTGAATAAAATCAAGCGTTCAATCTCCAAGTAGTCCGCTTCAGAGAAACTAGATTTGGGTGAAGGAAGGACCCTTAATCAGAAGGTCTTTCCGCAACAGAAGTCTCCAGGGTGGTAGAGATGTTATCTCCACTAGATCTGCATACCAAATCCTGTGAGGCCAGTGCTATGAGGATCACCGAGGCCCTTTCCGGTTTGATTAGAGCAATTACTTGAGGAAGAAGAGCAAACGGAGGAAACGGGTATGCTAGATTGAATGTCCAAGGGGCCGCAAGAGCATCTATCAGTTCCGCCTGGGGGTCCCTAGAACTCGACCCGTATCTCGGGAGCTTGGTATTCTGCCTCAATGTCATGATCTAACTCCGGCTGACCCCACTTGAGGATCAGACTGGAGAACACTTCTGGATGGAGCTCCCACTCCCCAGGATGAAAGGTCTGTCTGCTCAGAAAATCCGCCTCCCAGTTGTCGACCCCTGGGATGTGGATCACCGACAGACAGCAAGAATGGGCTTCCGCCCACTAAATTATTTTGGATACCTCTGTCATTGCCAAGGAACTCCTTGTTCCTCCCAGATGATTGACGTAGGCCACTGACGTTATGTTGTCCGACAGGAACCTGATAAACTGAATCAAGGCTAACTTGGGCCAGGACAAGAGAGCATTGTAGATCACTCTCAGATCCAGAATGCTTATGGGTAAAACCGACTCTGCCTGAATCCATATTCCTCGAGCCTTTAGAGAGCCCCAGACTGCTCCCAACCCTAGAAGGCTGGCATCTGTTGTCACAATCACCCAAGATGGTCTGCGAAAGCATGTTCCCTGGGAGAGATGATCCAGAGACAACTACCTTTGAAGAGAGTCCCTTGTCTCCTGCTCCAGTAGAAGCCGAGGGGACAAGTCTGAATAATCTCTGTTCCATTGTCTCAGCATGTTCAACTGCAGAGCTCTGAGATGAAAGTGAGCAAACGGGAAGATGTCCATTGCCGCCACCATCAGCCCAATAAACTCCCTGCACTGAGCCACTGATGGACGAGGAGTGGACTGAAGGGCTAGACAAGTATCGATAATCTTTCATTTCCTGACTTCTGTCAGAAAAATCTTCATAGACAGAGTCTATTATGGTTCCTAAGAAAGTTACCCTTGTGTTTGGAATTAAGGATCTTTTCTAAATTCACATTCCAGCCGTGGGATCTTAGGAAGGACAACACCAAGTCCGTGTGGGATCTTGATAGCTGAAAGGACGGCACCTGAAATAAAAGTCGTCCAGATAAGATGCCACTGCAATGCCCTTTGATCGAAGCACCGCCAATAGACATCCTAGAACCTTTGAAGATCCTGGGAGCTGTGGCAAGACTGAAAGGAAGAGCCACAAACGGGAAGTGTTTGTCCAGAAAGGCAAACCTTAAGTACTTGTGATGATCCCTGTGAATGGGAACATGTAGATACGCGTCTTAAAGGACAGTATCCTGAGAAACTTGTTTAGACTCTTAAGGCCTAAAATTGGCCTGAAGGTTCCCTCTTTTTTTGGGGACCACTAACAGATAATGATCACAAAACAAAAAAACTTGATTGAGGAGAACCTGCCCCCTTACAGGTCGGGTGCACTCCCCTCATGTGTCAGCAGCAAGTTTCTTAAACTGATTTCCCCTATTCTAAGTCCAATAGGGTCTCCGTGCTTGGGAGGAATAAAAGAAATTCCCTTTCCACTATATTACATTAAAGGGGCCTATGCACCTAAAGGCCCTTCTCCTATTGGAAAAGAAATGTCTGTCCATAGAAGCAGACAACGCAACAAGCCAGTACGACGCCGCACTGGAAACAGTAGGCACACCAACCGCAGGTTGCTCTAGACCAATGAGGGGATTCTATTTTCCCCTGGATATCTTCCTTCTAAGTGTAGGGGAAGAAAAAGGGGGGGCCCTATAACCCTATCTGGTACAGGAATACTTCCACCATGACGATTCCATCATAATATTAGGAAAATCTACTGGTGTCTGAGCCACCCAGAGTTGCTAAAACTTCCTCAAGAAGCTCCTGATCAGATAAAGGAATTTACCTCATTCGAGACTGAGAATTCCTTGTCCGGAATTACCAAAAAAAAATCTCTCCTTAGCGGCAGGGAAGAAACATTTGAAATAACCCCTACCGAGTCATTCACACTATTCTGAGTGAAGACCTCATGCTCAATTTTTTTTCAACAGCGTGGGTAAAAAGAATAGATAATGTATTAAAAGCAGGGCAACTCCATCATAAATTGTAACACCTTAGGAGAAATTTGTTGTATGTTTGACCATTGTTAGTATGCTCCTAAGCAGTATGTGCCTAACAGAAGAAGTATTGGAACAAGTATATCCTCATCAACTAAAGATTTCTCAATATATGAGAAATAGAAGCGGATTGGTAGAACCGCATTGGAATCTAAGCCTAAAAGAAGAGACCTCTAGCAGGGACTCTTGGACCACCTTTACTCGTAAAGGATGGATTACACAAAAACAGCTGGATTCTTTAACAAAATAAGCACATAAAAAAACGTTACTGTCTCTTTAAATTTTAAAAAGGAACTTTTTATTTCTGTGTGCAGGGGTAAGCTAAATTAGCATGCAAACATTGCAGAATTATCGGAAACGTTAATCCTTTGTTCACATATCGCCATGACATTAAAGGAGTGATGTCTTGTGCAGCAATACCCGAAGGGGATTGTGAGGAACCGCAGGGCACTGTATGTGTGCTAAAAAATTTAATGTACACTTCATTAATCAATCTGCCTCACCTATGGCAGAAGAATTAAATAAGAAGCGATATCTTGCACAGCAACTCCAGATGGAATTTGCGGAGAACCGCAGGGCACTGCATGTGTGTTATCAAATGTAATGTACATTTACTTAATCAATCTGACTCACATATGGCAGAATAATTGATAAGACTTAACCAGTTAGTAAAAATCAACCTATAGCAGGTGTTACTGTCTCTTTAAATGTTAGAGTCACATCTTTATTTTAACAATGTCAGAAATAATTGAATAAGTATGAGAGGAATTTCGGTATTGCCTAACACACTCTACATCTCAGGATGACCCAGATGCGGCATCAGACATCCTCTTTACACCAGTCCTGTCCTTGCTATAGCGCTGTCTTAAGCGCAAGAACTGTGACAAGCATTGCTCCGTTTCGTCCGATAACCGGAAGTGAAGGAAGTACCATATGCAAGGCGCACATTCTAAACTTAAATTCCTCCACTCTTTGCGATTTCCAGAAGTGAAAGGATGAAGGAGTGTAAATATTGGTGCCCTTTATAACCTCTGTCTCTCTTGGGCGTTTCACCAGCCATCTCCCGGTCGCCATAGTTTAAGTAAAGGCGCCGGGAGTAAAGACAAAATTTGTCAACTTGAAAAAAAAAAAAGCTGCTCAGTCTGCTATCTTTAAGAATAACAACCGGGAGCAAGAGAACAGACTGAACAGCTTCTTTAGTTCCAACAGCTGTCCAGTCCGATAGTGCTATAAGACAGAAAAAAAAAACCTTAAGAGCACATACTCTGACACACTCCATTGAATCCTACGATCGACTATTAATAAATGAGACCGTCCGGAGATGAGACATGTCACCCAGTGCCTGCGTTCTAGCTGCCATAACGTCTCCTGATAGACTAGGAGAATCTGAGCCCAAGTTCAATGAGGTCTAAATTAATAAAGTACACAAACTTTTTCTGAGATCCTTCTATCCCCAGAAATAAAGTCAGCACTTACCTCATCTTCTGCCTGGCAGCAAGGCAGTTCCCAGGTTTAGGAGGTACTCTCCCTCCATTGGCACTGTATAAAAACGAAAATCCTGAATAAAATTCCTCAGGTTTTCTCTGTAAGGGCAGCAATAATATGGGAGGCGCAGTGAGAATTATGTCCCACAAGTTCCGATTGCTCTAAAGCCACCAAAGCTCTACTGAAGAGACATATGGACTATGGCTACACCCTAGAACAAAGCGGCACAATCTTGCACTACTTTAAAAATAATAAACTCTTGATTGAAGAATCTAATCTAACACCTCACTTTACCTCTTCCTATCACTAACGTAGGCAAAGAGAATGTCTGGAGTGGGGGGGGGGGGGGGAAGGGAGGAGATATTTAACAGCTCTGCAGTGGTGCTCTTTGCCTCTTCCTGCTGACCAGGAGGTGAATATCCCATTAGTAATTAAAGGGACAGTACACTGTAAAATAGTTTTTCCATAAATGTATTTTAAATGATTTGTTATTCCAACTGCAGAGTATAAAATATTTGAGAAATTGCATTTTCGGGTTTGTGTATCTGAAGTAGCTGGTTTTGTGCTATGAAACCACAGCCTATTACAATGGGTTGAGCTTCAGGTAATATCAGATCTCATTATGTTATCACTTTTATGTACACAGACTTGCTTCCTTATCTTATATTTGTCTGGAACACCAAAGCTCAATACATAGAGAGAACAATGGAAAATTATAATTTTATTACTTAACTATCCTGCATCCCACTGGGACTGTAATCTCTTCTGCTGGTTGTGTTTACTTAGGCTTGTCAATAGCGTATACGCCAGTATCAAAACTTTCAGTATAGGTTGGGAAACCACAAGCTAAATCAGCTATTTCAAATGCTGAAATATGAGTAAAGGAGCTACTTGCAACCAATTTAATACACTCTAGCAGGTAAAAGGGATCATTGGGAATAATTTAAAGGGGAGAAAGTTTTTGGGTGAACTGTCCCTTTAAGATGATCCATGGACTCATCGTGTCTTAAAATAGAAAACACTTTTGGGATGGTAGCTGTCATAATGTAGAAGTGTATTACGATCACTAGGTTTATTGTATAGATCTGTAGTTAGCATTCAGTCTTTTATATACCACTGCATCCAAATAACTTATGCTGCTTTCTGAGTGATTCAAAGTAAATCTCAGCGTCTGTGCTTCTATTTAATTCATCCACGAATACCTGTAATGTGATTAAGGTGCCCTCCATACGCCAAATACATCATCTATATAAAACATACATATAATAATATAATATAATAATAATATAATAACAATAAAATAATAATAATAATATTAATATAATATAATATATACACATACATATACACAGTGGATATAAAAAGTCTACACACCCCTGTTAAAATGTCAGGTTTCTGTGATGTAAAAAAAAAATGACAAAGGTAAATCATTTCAGAACTTTTTCCACCTTTAATGTGACCTATAAACTGTACAACTCAATTGAAAAACAAACTGAAATCTTTTAGGTAAAGGGAAATAATAAAAATTATATATATATATATATATATATATATATATATATATATATATATATATATATATATATATATATATATATATATATATATATATATATAATATGGTTGAATAAGTGTGGACACCCTTTTATAATTGGGGATGTAGCTGTGTTCAGAATTAAGCAATCACATTAAAAATCATGTTGGGGGGCGGAGCCGACCAGAGAAGAGCATGGTCGCAAACTTTTAGAGCTCCGGCAGTGATCAGCCAGATAGGGGCTCAACCTGGGGGATAATCTATCTTTATCAGCTTAAAGGGCACCAAAAACAAACCCTAACTAGCAAAGGAGACATGCCGCCACAATGACGGACGGTTCTATCAAGCAGAAGTGACTTTCTATCTACAGCGGCAGTGAGCGAGGCCTAACTGTGAGCTGAGAAGCCTCCCTAAAGTTTGCACAACATCGCTGCAGATGAGCTGCGCACAGCGCCAAGTTGGTTGTCGGCAGTACCCGATCACATTTTCCAAGTAAGGTGCAACAGGAAGACATAAAAGCCCTCAGACCCCCCGAGTGTACAAATCAAGGGCCACTGAGATTGCAAGACACCGGCCCCTGCAAAGACGCCATAAGAGGTACGTCACACATACACGGCACTAAAGTGGAACAGGTCACCTTTCAACAAACCCTAGTATTACGGTGACAGAATAAAACCACAGTCAAAGTAATAAGCCTAGGGCTTTAACCTGCCATAAAGCAGCTAGACAAGGTTACAGAACAAACTAAGAGGGAACTCCATTTTATTATACCACACAATAACTGCAGTTACACTATCAAGGCTGCCAGGAATAAAAACAAAAATGACAAACAAAAACCAGCAACCCCAGGAGCAGGGAAACTTAAAGGGACAGTCAACACCAGAATTTTTGTTGTTTAAAAGATAGATAATCCCTTTATTACCCATTCCCCAGTTTTGCAAAACCAACACTGTTATATTAATACACTTTTTACTTCTGTGACTAACTTGTATCTAAGCATCTTCTGACCTCCCCTAATCACATGACTTTTAGTTATTATCTATTGACTTGCATTTTAGCCAATTAGTGCAGTGTCTGCCATTAGCGTGATCACAATGCTATCTATATGGCCTACATGAGCTTGCTCTCCCCTGCTGTGAAAATTAAATAAAATAGAGGCGGCCTTCAAGGGCTTAGAAATTATATGTGCCTTCCTAGGTTTGCTTTCAACTAGAATACCAAGAGAACAAAGCAAAATTGTTGATAAAAGTAAATTGGAAAGTTGTTTAAAATTACATGCCCTATTTGAAAAACAGAATTTATGTTTACCTGATAAATTACTTTCTCCAACGGTGTGTCCGGTCCACGGCGTCATCCTTACTTGTGGGATATTCTCCTCCCCAACAGGAAATGGCAAAGAGCCCAGCAAAGCTGGTCACATGATCCCTCCTAGGCTCCGCCTACCCCAGTCATTCGACCGACGTTAAGGAGGAATATTTGCATAGGAGAAACCATATGTTACCGTGGTGACTGTAGTTAAAAAAAAAAAAAAATTATCAGACCTGATTAAAAAAACCAGGGCGGGCCGTGGACCGGACACACCGTTGGAGAAAGTAATTTATCAGGTAAACATAAATTCTGTTTTCTCCAACATAGGTGTGTCCGGTCCACGGCGTCATCCTTACTTGTGGGAACCAATACCAAAGCTTTAGGACACGGATGAAGGGAGGGAGCAAATCAGGTCACCTAAATGGAAGGCACCACGGCTTGCAAAACCTTTCTCCCAAAAATAGCCTCAGAAGAAGCAAAAGTATCAAATTTGTAAAATTTAGAAAAAGTGTGCAGTGAAGACCAAGTCACTGCCTTACATATCTGATCAACAGAAGCCTCATTCTTGAAGGCCCATGTGGAAGCCACAGCCCTAGTGGAGTGAGCTGTGATTCTT
Organism: Bombina bombina; assembly: GCF_027579735.1. NCBI lineage: Eukaryota > Metazoa > Chordata > Amphibia > Anura > Bombinatoridae > Bombina > Bombina bombina. Next base: position 990,376,413 of record NC_069501.1, read on the forward strand.
TCAGGAGGCTGCCGTCCGGCAGTCTCATAAGCCAATCGGATAATGCTTTTAATCCAGAAGGAGAGAGAGGTAGAAGTTGCTTTTTGACCTCTCCGTTTACCAGAATAAACAACAAACAAAGACAAAGTTTGTCTGAAATCCTTAGTAGCTGCTAAGTAAAATTTGAGAGCACGAACTACATCCAAGTTGTGCAACAAACGTTCCTTCTTTGAAACTGGATTAGGACACAAAGAAGGCACAACTATCTCCTGGTTAATGTTTTTGTTAGAAACAACTTTTGGAAGAAAACCAGGATTAGTACGCAAAACCACCTTATCTGCATGGAACACCAGATAAGGAGAAGAACACTGCAGAGCAGATAATTCTGAAACTCTTCTAGCAGAAGAAATTGCAACCAAAAACAAAACTTTCCAAGATAATAACTTAATATCAACGGAATGTAAGGGTTCAAACGGAACCCCCTAAAGAACTGAAAGAACTAGGTTGAGACTCCAAGGAGGAGTCAAAATTTTGTAAACAGGCTTGATTCTAACCAGAGCCTGAACAAAGGCTAGAACATCTGGCACAGCTGCCAGCTTTTTGTGAAGTAACACAGACAAGGCAGAAATCTGTCCCATCAAGGAACTTGCAGATAATCCTTTTACCAATCCTTCTCGAAGGAAGGATAGACTCTTAGGAATCTTAACCTTGTCCCAAGGGAATCCTGCAGATTCACACCAACAGATATACCAAATTATGTGGTAATTTTTCTGGTTACAGGCTTTCAGGCCTGAACAAGAGTATTAATAACAGAATCTGAGAACCCTCGCTTTGATAAGATCAAGCGTTCAATCTCCAAGCAGTCAGCTGGAGTGGGTCGAACGGACCTAGAACAAGAAGGTCTCGCCTCAAAGGTAGCTTCCATGGTGGAGCCGATGACATATTCACCAGATCTGCATACCAAGTCCTGCGTGACCACGCAGGAGCTATCAAAATCACCGACGCCCTCTCCTGATTGATCCTGGCTACCAGCCTGGGGATGAGAGGAAACGGCGGGAACACATAAGCTAGTTTGAAGGTCCAAGGTGCTACTAGTGCATCCACTAGAGCCGCCTTGGGATCCCTGGATCTGTACCCGTAGTAAGGAACTCTGAAGTTCTGACGAGAGGCCATCAGATCCATGTCTGGAATGCCCCACGGTTGAGTGACTTGGGCAAAGATTTCCGGATGGAGTTCCCACTCCCCCGGATGCAATGTCTGACGACTCAGAAAATCCGCTTCCCAATTTTTCCACTCCTGGGATGTGGATAACAGACAGGTGGCAGGAGTGAGACTCCGCCCATAGAATGATTTTGGTCACTTCTTCCATCGCTAGGGAACTCCTCGTTCCCCCCTGATGGTTGATGTATGAACTTGGCCCTCGCTAGCTGAGGCCAAGCTTTGAGAGCATTGAATATCGCTCTCAGTTCCAGAATATTTATCGGTAGAAGAGATTCTACCCGAGACCAAAGACCCTGAGCTTTCAGGGATCCCCAGACCGCGCCCCAGCCCATCAGACTGGCGTCGGTCGTGACAATGACCCACTCTGGTCTGCGGAAGGTCATCCCTTGTGACAGGTTGTCCAGGGACAGCCACCAACGGAATGAGTCTCTGGTCCTCTGATTTACTTGTATCTTCGGAGACAAGTCTGAATAGTCCCCATTCCACTGACTGAGCATGAACAGTTGTAATGGTCTTAGATGAATGCGCACAAAAGGAACTATGTCCATTGCCGCTACCATCAAACCTATCACTTCCATGCACTGCGCTATGGAAGGAAGAGGAACGGAACGAAGTATCCGACAAGAGTCTAGAAGTTTTGTTTTTCTGGCTTCTGTCAGAAAAATCCTCATTTCTAAGGAGTCTATTATAGTTCCCAAGAAGGGAACCGTTGACGGAGATAGAGAACTCTTTTCCACGTTCACTTTCCATCCGTGAGATCTGAGAAAGGCCAGGACAATGTCCGTGTGAGCCTTTACTTGAGGAAGGGACGACGCTCGAATCAGAATGCCGTCCAAGTAAGGTACTACAGCAATGCCCCTTGGTCTTAGCACCGCCAGAAGGGACCCTAGTACCTATGAGAAAATCCTAGGAGCAGTGGCTAATCCGAAAGAAAACGCCACGAACTGGAAATGCTTGTCCAGGAATTCAAACCTTAGGAACCGATGATGTTCCTTGTGGATAGGAATATGTAGATACGCATCCTTAAAATCCACCTTGGTCATGAATTGACCTTCCTGGATGGAAGGAAGGAGTGTTCGAATGGTTTCCATCTTGAACGATGGAACCTTGAGAAACTTGTTCAAGATCTTGAGATCTAAGATTGGTCTGAACGTTCCCTCTTTTTTGGGAACTATGAACAGATTGGAGTAGAACCCCATCCCTTGTTCTCCTAATGGAACAGGATGAATCACTCCCATTTTTAGCAGGTCTTCTACCCAATGTAAGAATGCCTGTCTTCTTATGTGATCTGAAGACAACTGAGACCTGTGGAACCTCCCCCTTGGAGGAAGCCCCTTGAACTCCAGAGAATAACCTTGGGAGACTATTTCTAGCGCCCAAGGATCCAGAACATCTCTTGCCCCAGCCTGAGCGAAGAGAGAGAGTCTGCCCCCCACCAGATCCGGTCCCGGATCGGGGGCCCGCATTTCATGCTGTCTTGGTAGCAGTGGCAGGTTTCCTGGCCTGCTTTCCTTTGTTCCAGCCTTGCATAGGTCTGCAGGCTGGATTGGCTTGAGAAGTATTACCTTCCTGCTTAGAGGACGTAGCCCTTGGGGCTGATCCGTTTCTGCGAAAGGGACGAAACTTAGGTTTATTTTTGGTCTTGAAAAGACCTATCCTGAGGAAGGGCGTGGCCCTTGCCCCCAGTGATATCAGAGATAATCTCTTTCAAGTCAGGGCCAAAGAGTGTTTTCCCCTTGAAAGGAATGTCAAGCAATTTGTTCTTGGAAGACGCATCCGCTGCCCAAGATTTTAACCAAAGCGCTCTGCGCCACAATAGCAAACCCAGAATTTTTTCGCCGATTGCAAGGTGGCGTCTAGGGTGAAAGAATTAGCCAATTTAAGAGCACGAATTCTGTCCATAATCTCCTCATAAGAAGAAGAATTACTAATAATCGCCTTTCCTAGCTCATCAAACTAGAAACACGCGGCTGCAGTGACAGGGACAATGCATGCAATTGGTTGTAGAAGGGAACCTTGCTGAACAAACATCTTTAGCAGACCTTCTAATTTTTTATCCATAGGATCTTGGAAAGCACAACTATCTTCTATGGGTATAGTGGCGCGCTTGTGTAGAGTAGAAACCGCCCCCTCGACCTTGGGGACTGTCTGCCATCAGTCCTTTCTGGGGTCGACTATAGGAAAACAATTTTATAAATATGGGGGGAGGTACTAAAGGTATACCGGGCCTGTCCCATTCTTTACTAACAATGTACGCCACCCGCTTGGATATAGGAAAAGCTTCGGGGGGCCCCGGGGCCTCTAAGAACTTTTCCATTTTACATAGTGGTTCTGGAATGACCAGATAATCACAATCATCCAAATTGGATAACACCTCCTTAAGCAGAGCGCGGAGATGTTCCAACTTAAATTTAAAAGTAATCACATCAGGTTCAGCTTGTTGAGAAATGTTTCCTGAATCTGAAATTTCTCCCTCAGACAAAACCTCCCTGGCCCCCTCAGACTGGTGTAGGGGCCCTTCAGAAACCATATCATCAGCGTTCTCATGCTCTACAGAATTTTCTAAAACAGAGCAGTCGCGCTTTCACTGATAAGTGGGCATATTGGCTAAAATGTTTTTGATAGAATTATCCATTACAGCCGTTAAATGTTGCATAGTAAGGAGTATTGGCGCACTAGATGTACTAGGGGCCTCCTGTATGGGCAAGACTGGTGTAGACGAAGGAGGGGATGATGCAGTACCATGCTTACTCCCCCTCACTTGAGGAATCATCTTGGGCATCATTTTTACTAAATTTTTTTATGACATAAAATACATATAGTTAAATGAGAAGGAACCTTGGTTTCCCCACAGTCAGAACACAATCTATCTGGTAGTTCAGACATGTTAAACAGGCATAAACTTGATAACAAAGCACAAAAAACGTTTTAAAATAAAACCGTTACTGTCACTTTAAATTTTAAACTAAACACACTTTATTACTGCAATTGCGAAAAAGTATGAAGGAATTGTTCAAAATTCACCAAAATTTCACCACAGTGTCTTAAAGCCTTAAAAGTATTGCACACCAAATTTGGAAGCTTTAACCCTTAAAATAACGGAACCGGAGCCGTTTTTATATTTAACCCCTTTACAGTCCCTGGAATCTGCTTTGCTGAGACCCAACCAAGCCCAAAGGGGAATACGATACCAAATGATGCCTTCAGAAAGACTTTTCTATGTATCAGAGCTCCACACACATGCAGCTGCATGCCATGCTGTCCTCAAAAACAAGTGCGCCATACCGGCGCGAAAATGAGGCTCTGACTATGATTAGGGAAAGCCCCTAAAGAATAAGGTGTCAAAAAAAGTGCCTGCCGATATAATCATATCAAAATACCCAGAATAAATGATTCCTCAAGGCTAAATATGTGTTAATAATGAATCGATTTAGCCCAGAAAAAGTCTACAGTCTTAATAAGCCCTTGTGAAGCCCTTATTTACTATCTTAATAAACATGGCTTACCGGATCCCATAGGGAAAATGACAGCTTCCAGCATTACATCGTCTTGTTAGAATGTGTCATACCTCAAGCAGTAAGAGACTGCACACTGTTCCCCCAACTGAAGTTAATTGCTCTCAACAGTCCTGTGTGGAACAGCCATGGATTTTAGTTACGGTGCTAAAATCATTTTCCTCATACAAACAGAAATCTTCATCTCTTTTCTGTTTCTGAGTAAATAGTACATACCAGCACTATTTTAAAATAACAAACTCTTGATTGAATAATAAAAACTACAGTTAAACACTAAAAAACTCTAAGCCATCTCCGTGGAGATGTTGCCTGTACAACGGCAAAGAGAATGACTGGGGTAGGCGGAGCCTAGGAGGGATCATGTGACCAGCTTTGCTGGGCTCTTTGCCATTTCCTGTTGGGGAGGAGAATATCCCACAAGTAAGGATGACGCCGTGGACCGGACACACCTATGTTGGAGAAAATAAGTTTTTTTTTTACTTAACTGTCCCTTTAACTCATTTTTCAAATTGACTGACACAGTGGGGGACTTGGAATCACCTCATACAAACACTGACGATGACGTGCAGCAGAGATCGCAGTTATTAGAAGGAAACAACACAAGGGCAGACCTCAGCTCCCTCCCTACTAAACAAGATCTGACCACATTTATGTTGCAGGTTAATAAGGCCATTAAAGATGGGTTGGCAGAGGTCAAGAGAGACATAACTGCCCTGGGAAACAGAGTCCAGCAACTAGAGGAACAAACAGAGGAAACTACTATGACGACTGACACCATGGCCTTAAAATTACAACAACAAAACTCCACCATTCTGCAGCTACAGACACAACTTGAAGATTTGGACATTAGGGGCCGGCGCCAAAATCTTCGTATCAGAGGGGTGTCAGAAAAGATTCTCCCTGCACAATTGCAATCATATGTTCAGAATTTATTTTGGTTCTTGCTGGAACCAGGAAAACATAATTTATGTAAGAACTTACCTGATAAATTCATTTCTTTCATATTAACAAGAGTCCATGAGCTAGTGACGTATGGGATATACATTCCTACCAGGAGGGGCAAAGTTTCCCAAACCTTAAAATGCCTATAAATACACCCCTCACCACACCCACAAATCAGTTTAACGAATAGCCAAGAAGTGGGGTGATAAGAAAAAAAGTGCGAAGCATATAAAATAAGGAATTGGAATAATTGTGCTTTATACAAAAAAATCATAACCACCACAAAAAAGGGTGGGCCTCATGGACTCTTGTTAATATGAAAGAAATGAATTTATCAGGTAAGTTCTTACATAAATTATGTTTTCTTTCATGTAATTAACAAGAGTCCATGAGCTAGTGACGTATGGGATAATGACTACCCAAGATGTGGATCTTTCCACACAAGAGTCACTAGAGAGGGAGGGATAAAATAAAGACAGCCAATTCCTGCTGAAAATAATCCACACCCAAAATAAAGTTTAACAAAAAACATAAGCAGAAGATTCAAACTGAAACCGCTGCCTGAAGAACTTTTCTACCAAAAACTGCTTCAGAAGAAGAAAATACATCAAAATGGTAGAATTTAGTAAAAGTATGCAAAGAGGACCAAGTTGCTGCTTTGCAGATCTGGTCAACCGAAGCTTCATTCCTAAACGCCCAGGAAGTAGAAACTGACCTAGTAGAATGAGCTGTAATTCTTTGAGGCGGAATTTTACCCGACTCAACATAGGCAAGATGAATTAAAGATTTCAACCAAGATGCCAAAGAAATGGCAGAAGCTTTCTGGCCTTTCCTAGAACCGGAAAAGATAACAAATAGACTAGAAGTCTTACGGAAAGATTTCGTAGCTTCAACATAATATTTCAAAGCTCTAACAACATCCAAAGAATGCAATGATTTCTCCTTAGAATTCTTAGGATTAGGACATAATGAAGGAACCACAATTTCTCTACTAATGTTGTTGGAATTCACAACTTTAGGTAAAAATTCAAAAGAAGTTCGCAACACCGCCTTATCCTGATGAAAAATCAGAAAAGGAGACTCACACGAAAGAGCAGATAATTCAGAAACTCTTCTAGCAGAAGAGATGGCCAAAAGGAACAAAACTTTCCAAGAAAGTAATTTAATGTCCAATGAATGCATAGGTTCAAACGGAGGAGCTTGAAGAGCTCCCAAAACCAAATTCAAACTCCATGGAGGAGAAATTGACTTAATGACAGGTTTTATACGAACCAAAGCTTGTACAAAACAATGAATATCAGGAAGAATAGCAATCTTTCTGTGAAAAAGAACAGAAAGAGCGGAGATTTGTCCTTTCAAAGAACTCGCGGACAAACCCTTATCTAAACCATCCTGAAGAAACTGTAAAATTCTCGGTATTCTAAAAGAATGCCAAGAAAAATGATGAGAAAGACACCAAGAAATATAAGTCTTCCAGACTCTATAATATATCTCTCGAGATACAGATTTACGAGCCTGTAACATAGTATTAATCACGGAGTCAGAGAAACCTCTATGACCAAGAATCAAGCGTTCAATCTCCATACCTTTAAATTTAAGGATTTCAGATCCGGATGGAAAAAAGGACCTTGAAACAGAAGGTCTGGTCTTAACGGAAGAGTCCATGGTTGGCAAGATGCCATCCGGACAAGATCCGCATACCAAAACCTGTGAGGCCATGCCGGAGCTATTAGCAGAACAAACGAGCATTCCCTCAGAATCTTGGAGATTACTCTTGGAAGAAGAACTAGAGGCGGAAAGATATAGGCAGGATAATACTTCCAAGGAAGTGATAATGCATCCACTGCCTCCGCCTGAGGATCCCGGGATCTGGACAGATACCTGGGAAGTTTCTTGTTTAGATGAGAGGCCATCAGATCTATCTCTGGGAGCCCCCACATTTGAACAATCTGAAGAAATACCTCTGGGTGAAGAGACCATTCGCCCGGATGCAACGTTTGGCGACTGAGATAATCCGCTTCCCAATTGTCTACACCTGGGATATGAACCGCAGAGATTAGACAGGAGCTGGATTCCGCCCAAACCAAAATTTGAGATACTTCTTTCATAGCCAGAGGACTGTGAGTCCCTCCTTGATGATTGATGTATGCCACAGTTGTGACATTGTCTGTCTGAAAACAAATGAACGATTCTCTCTTCAGAAGAGGCCAAAACTGAAGAGCTCTGAAAACTGCACGGAGTTCCAAGATATTGATCGGTAATCTCACCTCCTGAGATTCCCAAACTCCTTGTGCCGTCAGAGATCCCCACACAGCTCCCCAACCTGTGAGACTTGCATCTGTTGAAATTACAGTCCAGGTCGGAAGAACAAAAGAAGCCCCCTGAATTAAACGATGGTGATCTGTCCACCACGTCAGAGAGTGCCGAACAATCGGTTTTAAAGATATTAATTGATATATCTTCGTGTAATCCCTGCACCATTGGTTCAGCATACAGAGCTGAAGAGGTCGCATGTGAAAACGAGCAAAGGGGATCGCGTCCGATGCAGCAGTCATAAGACCTAGAATTTCCATGCATAAGGCTACCGAAGGGAATGATTGAGACTGAAGGTTTCGACAGGCTGTAATCAATTTTAGACGTCTCTTGTCTGTTAAAGACAAAGTCATGGACACTGAATCTATCTGGAAACCCAGAAAGGTTACCCTTGTTTGAGGAATCAAAGAACTTTTTGGTAAATTGATCCTCCAACCATGATCTTGAAGAAACAACACAAGTCGATTCGTATGAGATTCTGCTAAATGTAAAGACGGAGCAAGTACCAAGATATCGTCCAAATAAGGAAATACCACAATACCCTGTTCTCTGATTACAGACAGAAGGGCACCGAGAATCTTTGTGAAAATTCTTGGAGCTGTAGCAAGGCCAAACGGTAGAGCCACAAATTGGTAATGCTTGTCTAGAAAAGAGAATCTCAGGAACTGATAATGATCTGGATGAATCGGAATATGCAGATATGCATCCTGTAAATCTATTGTGGACATATAATTCCCTTGCTGAACAAAAGGCAATATAGTCCTTACAGTTACCATCTTGAACGTTGGTATCCTTACATAACGATTCAATAATTTTAGATCCAGAACTGGTCTGAAGGAATTCTCCTTCTTTGGTACAATGAAGAGATTTGAATAAAACCCCATCCCCTGTTCCGGAACTGGAACTGGCATAATTACTCCAGCCAACTCTAGATCTGAAACACAATTCAGAAATGCTTGAGCTTTCACTGGATTTACTGGGACATGGGAAAGAAAAAATCTCTTTGCAGGAGGTCTCATCTTGAAACCAATTCTGTACCCTTCTGAAACAATGTTCTGAATCCAAAGATTGTGAACAGAACTGATCCAAATTTCTTTGAAAAAACGTAACCTGCCCCCTACCAGCTGAACTGGAATGAGGGCCGTACCTTCATGTGAACTTAGAAGCAGGTTTTGCCTTTCTAGCAGGCTTGGATTTATTCCAGACTGGGGATGGTTTCCAAACTGAAACTGCTCCTGAGGACGAAGGATCAGGCTTTTGTTCTTTGTTGAAACGAAAGGAACGAAAACGATTGTTAGCCCTGTTTTTACCTTTAGACTTTTTATCCTGTGGTAAAAAAGTTCCTTTCCCACCAGTAACAGTTGAAATAATAGAATCCAACTGAGAACCAAATAATTTGTTTCCCTGGAAAGAAATGGAAAGTAGAGTTGATTTAGAAGCCATATCAGCATTCCAAGTCTTAAGCCATAAAGCTCTTCTGGCTAAGATAGCCAGAGACATAAATCTAACATCAACTCTAATAATATCAAAAATGGCATCACAGATGAAATTATTAGCATGCTGGAGAAGAATAATAATATCATGAGAATCACGATTTGTTACTTGTTGCGCTAGAGTTTCCAACCAAAAAGTTGAAGCTGCAGCAACATCAGCCAATGATATAGCAGGTCTAAGAAGATTACCTGAACATAGATAAGCTTTTCTTAGAAAAGATTCAATTTTTCTATCTAAAGGATCCTTAAACGAGGTACCATCCGATGTAGGAATGGTAGTACGTTTAGCAAGGGTAGAAATAGCCCCATCAACTTTAGGGATTTTGTCCCAAAATTCTAATCTGTCAGGCGGAACAGGATATAATTGCTTAAAACGTTTAGAAGGAGTAAATGAATTACCCAATCTATCCCATTCCTTAGCAATTACTGCAGAAATAGCATTAGGAACAGGAAAGACTTCTGGAATAACCGCAGGAGCTTTAAAAACCTTATCCAAACGAATAGAATTAGTATCAAGAGGACTAGAATCCTCTATTTCTAAAGCAATTAGTACTTCTTTAAGTAAAGAGCGAATAAATTCCATCTTAAATAAATATGAAGATTTATCAACATCAATCTCTGAGACAGAATCCTCTGAACCAGAAGAGTCCAAAGAATCAGAATGATGGTGTTCATTTAAAAATTCATCTGTAGAGAGAGAAGATTTAAAAGACTTTTTACGTTTACTAGAAGGAGAAATAACAGACAAAGCCTTCTTTATGGATTCAGAAACAAAATCTCTTATGTTATCAGGAACATTCTGCACCTTAGATGTTGAGGGAACTGCAACAGGCAATGGTACATCACTAAAGGAAATATTATCTGCATTAACAAGTTTGTCATGACATTTAATACAAACAACAGCTGGAGGAATAGCTACCAAAAGTTTACAGCAGATACACTTAGCTTTGGTAGATCCAGCAGGCAGAGGTTTTCCTGTAGTATCTTCTGGCTCAGATGCAACGTGAGACATCTTGCAATATGTAAGAGAAAAAACAACATATAAAGCAAAATAGATCAAATTCCTTATAAGACAGTTTCAGGAATGGGAAAAAAATGCCAAACATCAAGCTTCTAGCAACCAGAAGCAAATGAAAAATGAGACTGAAATAATGTGGAGACAAAAGCGACGCCCATATTTTTTTGGCGCCAAATAAGACGCCCACATTATTTGGCGCCTAAATGCTTTTGGCGCCAAAAATGACGCCACATCCGGAACGCCGACATTTTTGACGCAAAATAACGTCAAAAAAATGACGCAACTTCCGGCGACACGTATGACGCCGGAAACGGAAATGAATTTTTGCGCCAAAAAAGTCCGCGCCAAGAATGACGCAATAAAATGAAGCATTTTCAGCCCCCGCGAGCCTAACAGCCCACAGGGAAAAAAGTCAAATTTTTTGAGGTAAGAAAAATATGATAATTAAAGCATAATCCCAAATATGAAACTGACTGTCTGGAAATAAGGAAAGTTGAACATTCTGAGTCAAGGCAAATAAATGTTTGAATACATATATTTAGAACTTTATAAATAAAGTGCCCAACCATAGCTTAGAGTGTCACAGAAAATAAGACTTACTTACCCCAGGACACTCATCTACATGTTTGTAGAAAGCCAAACCAGTACTGAAACGAGAATCAGTAGAGGAAATGGTAAATATAAGAGTATATCGTCGATCTGAAAAGGGAGGTAAGAGATGAATCTCTACGACCGATAACAGAGAACCTTATGAAATAGACCCCGTAGAAGGAGATCACTGCATTCAATAGGCAATACTCTCCTCACATCCCTCTGACATTCACTGCACGCTGAGAGGAAAACCGGGCTCCAACTTGCTGCGGAGCGCATATCAACGTAGAATCTAGCACAAACTTACTTCACCACCTCCATCGGAGGCAAAGTTTGTAAAACTGATTTGTGGGTGTGGTGAGGGGTGTATTTATAGGCATTTTAAGGTTTGGGAAACTTTGCCCCTCCTGGTAGGAATGTATATCCCATACGTCACTAGCTCATGGACTCTTGTTAATTACATGAAAGAAACAACTATAATGTTATCATAGATAGAGTCCACAGAGCTCTAAGGGCACGGCCCCCAGACACACACACACACCACGGGACATTGTCCTCTGTTGCCACAGGTTTGCAGATAAGGAGAGGATACTACAGGCGGCAAGGAAAAGGTCTCCTATAGCATCAAATATATGCAGACCTTAGCCCTATGAAACTAGCGAAACGCAAAGAGGCACAATACCTCACTCTACATTTGTCTGAGCTAGGAATCCCCTACAGATGGGGCTTTCCTTTTTCCATAAAGGTGGTCAAGGGAGATAAAACATATGTGTATAAGGAACCGGAGGATATTGACCAATTCTGCAAGCATCTGGAAATCACTCAACCCTCATTACCGAAACTACGGGACAACAAAGATGAACGCGGAACACTCACCCCACGTCCTCAGCGCCCAAAATGGGTGACAGTACCCAAGAAAAGAAAGAATGATCCGGTGACAGGCTATGCCGAAGAGAATGCGGAGGCTGAGACCACTTGATAAGCACTGCACTTTTTGTAACTGATAACTAATGGAAGCTCTCCTGCGGTATAGTATTGCCTAGCTTAGTTAGGGAAAGAAATAAGCTATGTGTACCACTACCCCTAAACAAAGCCTTTTTTATTACCATCTCCCCCGGGGGGGATGGCCGTCTGGAGGATCATTGGCAAACTTGTCGCCTCCCCCCCCCTTTTTTTTCTACTTGCCCTTCTCTTCCCCCTCCCTCCTTGTTTCCCATATAACTCCCCTATAGCGAGGAATTCTAGCACTTTACAGCATTAGTGGGAGGCTGCGGGACACGTGGTGGGGATCGAGATTGGGAATTAGTACTAATGGTCAGTAAAATGTTAATGTTTTCTTATGTCTTTATAAATGTTAATGTTCTTGTATTTTTTTTAAATTTTATCTGCCGTGCCACCTCAGGGCAATACCTGCTTTCTTCTTATATGAAAAACCTGGAGGCTGATCGCACACTCATATCCCATTGCTCCACAAAGGTCTGGTGCTTCTTATGCTTTTTCGACTCAGGGTAAGACATGATATCATTAAACAGTTGCGCAAGCGTAACCTAGTATACATATATGGCTAATCCAGTTATATCAATAATTACACAAAACACAAAGGGACTCAACTCACCTACTAAGCGCTCCATAGCCCTTAGGACCTTCAGGAAACAAAGACTATTATATTCATACAGGAGACTCACTTTTTAGCTTCAGCAGCCCCAACATTCAAATCTAGGGACCACCCAGTAGGATATTTTAACTCGCACACTACGGCAAAAAGGAATGGGGTAGGAATTCTCTTTCATAGAAACATACATTTTACTCTACAGAACATGGTGACAGACAAAGAAGGGCGTATAATGATTCTCATAGGAGTATTGTTTAATAGGCCAGTGACTTTAGTTAATGTATACGCTCCAAATAGCGGCAGACACAAATTTTACCAACAATTAACAAAATTAGTCACAGCACATAGGAAAGGGATGATAATATTGGGAGGCGATTTAAATGTAGCACTGGACTCAGCTATGGACTCTTCTAGAGGCAGGGCCTCACCAGGTACAAGACCACCCAATGCAGTATACAATTGCCTTACACAGCTAGGTATGCTTGACATATGGCGCATACAACATCCAAGTCAGAAAAACATAATTTATGCTTACCTGATAAATTTATTTCTCTTGTAGTGTATCCAGTCCACGGATCATCCATTACTTATGGAATATATTCTCCTTCCCAACAGGAAGTTGCAAGAGTCCACCCACAGCAAAGCTGCTATATAGCTCCTCCCCTAACTGCCATATTCAGTCATTCGACCAAAAACATGCAGAGAAAGGAAAAACCATAGGGTGCAGTGGTGACTGTAGTTCAAATGAAAAAATTACCTGCCTTAAAGTGACAGGGCGGGCCGTGGACTGGATACACTACAAGAGAAATAAATTTATCAGGTAAGCATAAATTATGTTTTCTCTTGTTAAGTGTATCCAGTCCACGGATCATCCATTACTTATGGAATACCAATACCAAAGCTAAAGTACACGGATGATGGGAGGGACAAGGCAGGTACTTAAACGGAAGTTACCACTGCCTGTAAAAAAAAAAAAACAAAAAAAAAAACACCTTTCTCCCAAAAATAGCCTCCGAAGAAGCAAGGTATCAAATTTGTTAAATTTGAAAAAGTATGAAGAGCAAACCAAGACTCCGTCTTGTAAATCTGTTCAACAGAAGCCACATTTAAAAAAGGCCCAAGTGAAAACCACAGCTCTAGTAGAATGAGCTGCAATCCCTTCAGGAGGCTGCTGTCCAGCAGTCTCATAAGCTAAATGAATTAAGCTTTTTAACCAAAAAGACAGAGAGGCTGCTGAAGTCTTTTGACCTCTCCTCTGTCCAGAATAGACAACAAACAAGGTGAACGTTTGATGAAAACTGTAGTAACTTGTAAGTAAAACTTTAAAGCACAAACCACGTCCAATATTGTGCAATAGACGTTCCTTCTTTGAGGAAGGATTAGGATACAAGCATGGAACAACTATCTCTTGAGTGATGTTCTTGTTAGATACCACCGTAGGAAAAAACCCAGGTTGGTACGCAGGACTACCTTATCCGTACGAAGGACCAGATAAGGAGAATCACATTGTAACACAGATAACTTGGAGACTCTACGAGTCGAGGAAATAGCTACCCAAAAGGAACTTTCCAAGATAAAGATTGATATCTATGGAACAAAAAAAAGGTTCAAACGGAACTTCTTGAAGAGCCTTAAGAACCAGGTTTAAGCTCCATGGTGGAGCAACAGTTTTAAACACAGGCTTGGATCTAACCAAAGCCTGACCAAATGCCTGAACGTCTAGAATACCTGCCAGACGCTGGTGCAAAAAACAGAATTTATGTTTACCTGATAAATTACTTTCTCCAACGGTGTGTCCGGTCCACGGCGTCATCCTTACTTGTGGGATATTCTCTTCCCCAACAGGAAATGGCAAAGAGCCCAGCAAAGCTGGTCACATGATCCCTCCTAGGCTCCGCCTACCCCAGTCATTCGACCGACGTTAAGGAGGAATATTTGCATAGGAGAAACCATATGTTACCGTGGTGACTGTAGTTAAAGAAAATAAATTATCAGACCTGATTAAAAAAACCAGGGCGGGCCGTGGACCGGACACACCGTTGGAGAAAGTAATTTATCAGGTAAACATAAATTCTGTTTTCTCCAACATAGGTGTGTCCGGTCCACGGCGTCATCCTTACTTGTGGGAACCAATACCAAAGCTTTAGGACACGGATGAAGGGAGGGAGCAAATCAGGTCACCTAAATGGAAGGCACCACGGCTTGCAAAACCTTTCTCCCAAAAATAGCCTCAGAAGAAGCAAAAGTATCAAATTTGTAAAATTTAGAAAAAGTGTGCAGTGAAGACCAAGTCGCTGCCTTACATATCTGATCAACAGAAGCCTCGTTCTTGAAGGCCCATGTGGAAGCCACAGCCCTAGTGGAGTGAGCTGTGATTCGTTCAGGAGACTGCCGTCCGGCAGTCTCATAAGCCAATCGGATAATGCTTTTAATCCAGAAGGAGAGAGAGGTAGAAGTTGCTTTTTGACCTCTCCGTTTACCAGAATAAACAACAAACAAAGACAAAGTTTGTCTGAAATCCTTAGTAGCTGCTAAGTAAAATTTGAGAGCACGAACTACATCCAAGTTGTGCAACAAACGTTCCTTCTTTGAAACTGGATTAGGACACAAAGAAGGCACAACTATCTCCTGGTTAATGTTTTTGTTAGAAACAACTTTTGGAAGAAAACCAGGTTTAGTACGCAAAACCACCTTATCTGCATGGAACACCAGATAAGGAGAAGAACACTGCAGAGCAGATAATTCTGAAACTCTTCTAGCAGAAGAAATTGCAACCAAAAACAAAACTTTCCAAGATAATAACTTAATATCAACGGAATGTAAGGGTTCAAACGGAACCCCCTGAAGAACTGAAAGAACTAGGTTGAGACTCCAAGGAGGAGTCAAAATTTTGTAAACAGGCTTGATTCTAACCAGAGCCTGAACAAAGGCTAGAACATCTGGCACAGCTGCCAGCTTTTTGTGAAGTAACACAGACAAGGCAGAAATCTGTCCCATCAAGGAACTTGCAGATAATCCTTTTTCCAATCCTTCTCGAAGGAAGGATAGACTCTTAGGAATCTTAACCTTGTCCCAAGGGAATCCTGCAGATTCACACCAACAGATATACCAAATAATGTGGTAATTTTTCTGGTTACAGGCTTTCAGGCCTGAACAAGAGTATTAATAACAGAATCTGAGAACCCTCGCTTTGATAAGATCAAGCGTTCAATCTCCAAGCAGTCAGCTGGAGTGGGTCGAACGGACCTAGAACAAGAAGGTCTCGTCTCAAAGGTAGCTTCCATGGTGGAGCCGATGACATATTCACCAGATCTGCATACCAAGTCCTGCGTGGCCACGCAGGAGCTATCAAAATCACCGACGCCCTCTCCTGATTGATCCTGGCTACCAGCCTGGGGATGAGAGGAAACGGCGGGAACACATAAGCTAGTTTGAAGGTCCAAGGTGCTACTAGTGCATCCACTAGAGCCGCCTTGGGATCCCTGGATCTGTACCCGTAGTAAGGAACTCTGAAGTTCTGACGAGAGGCCATCAGATCCATGTCTGGAATGCCCCACGGTTGAGTGACTTGGGCAAAGATTTCCGGATGGAGTTCCCACTCCCCCGGATGCAATGTCTGACGACTCAGAAAATCCGCTTCCCAATTTTCCACTCCTGGGATGTGGATAGCAGACAGGTGGCAGGAGTGAGACTCCGCCCATAGAATGATTTTGGTCACTTCTTCCATCGCTAGGGAACTCCTTGTTCCCCCCTGATGGTTGATGTATGAACTTGGCCCTCGCTAACTGAGGCCAAGCTTTGAGAGCATTGAATATCGCTCTCAGTTCCAGAATATTTATCGGTAGAAGAGATTCTACCCGAGACCAAAGACCCTGAGCTTTCAGGGATCCCCAGACCGCGCCCCAGCCCATCAGACTGGCGTCGGTCGTGACAATGACCCACTCTGGTCTGCGGAAGGTCATCCCTTGTGACAGGTTGTCCAGGGACAGCCACCAACGGAAAGAGTCTCTGGTCCTCTGATTTACTTGTATCTTCGGAGACAAGTCTGAATAGTCCCCATTCCACTGACTGAGCATGAACAGTTGTAATGGTCTTAGATGAATGCGCACAAAAGGAACTATGTCCATTGCCGCTACCATCAAACCTATCACTTCCATGCACTGCGCTATGGAAGGAAGAGGAACGGAATGAAGTATCCGACAAGAGTCTAGAAGTTTTGTTTTTCTGGCTTCTGTCAGAAAAATCCTCATTTCTAAGGAGTCTATTATAGTTCCCAAGAAGTGAACCCTCGTTGACGGAGATAGAGAACTCTTTTCCACGTTCACTTTCCATCCGTGAGATCTGAGAAAGGCCAGGACAATGTCCGTGTGAGCCTTTACTTGAGGAAGGGACGACGCTCGAATCAGAATGTCGTCCAAGTAAGGTACTACAGCAATGCCCCTTGGTCTTAGCACCGCCAGAAGGGACCCTAGTACCTATGAGAAAATCCTAGGAGCAGTGGCTAATCCGAAAGAAAACGCCACGAACTGGAAATGCTTGTCCAGGAATGCAAACCTTAGGAACCGATGATGTTCCTTGTGGATAGGAATATGTAGATACGCATCCTTGAAATCCACCTTGGTCATGAATTGACCTTCCTGGATGGAAGGAAGAAGTGTTCGAATGGTTTCCATCTTGAACGATGGAACCTTGAGAAACTTGTTCAAGATCTTGAGATCTAAGATTGGTCTGAACGTTCCCTCTTTTTTGGGAACTATGAACAGATTGGAGTAGAACCCCATCCCTTGTTCTCCTAATGGAACAGGATGAATCACTCCCATTTTTAGCAGGTCTTCTACCCAATGTAAGAATGCCTGTCTTCTTATGTGGTCTGAAGACAACTGAGACCTGTGGAACCTCCCCCTTGGAGGAAGCCCCTTGAACTCCAGAGAATAACCTTGGGAGACTATTTCTAGCGCCCAAGGATCCAGAACATCTCTTGCCCCAGCCTGAGCGAAGAGAGAGAGTCTGCCCCCCACCAGATCCGGTCCCGGATCGGGGGCCCGCATTTCATGCTGTCTTGGTAGCAGTGGCAGGTTTCCTGGCCTGCTTTCCTTTGTTCCAGCCTTGCATAGGTCTCCAGGCTGGATTGGCTTGAGAAGTATTACCTTCCTGCTTAGAGGACGTAGCCCTTGGGGCTGATCCGTTTCTGCGAAAGGGACGAAACTTAGGTTTATTTTTGGTCTTGAAAAGACCTATCCTGAGGAAGGGCGTGGCCCTTGCCCCCAGTGATATCAGAGATAATCTCTTTCAAGTCAGGGCCAAAGAGTGTTTTCCCCTTGAAAGGAATGTCAAGCAATTTGTTCTTGGAAGACGCATCCGCTGCCCAAGATTTTAACCAAAGCGCTCTGCGCCACAATAGCAAACCCAGAATTTTTTCGCCGCTAACCTAGCCAATTGCAAGGTGGCGTCTAGGGTGAAAGAATTAGCCAATTAAGAGCACGAATTCTGTCCATAATCTCCTCATAAGAAGAAGAATTACTAATAATCGCCTTTCCTAGCTCATCAAACTAGAAACACGCGGCTGCAGTGACAGGGACAATGCATGCAATTGGTTGTAGAAGGGAACCTTGCTGAACAAACATCTTTAGCAGACCTTCTAATTTTTTATCCATAGGATCTTGGAAAGCACAACTATCTTCTATGGGTATAGTGGCGCGCTTGTGTAGAGTAGAAACCGCCCCCTCGACCTTGGGGACTGTCTGCCATCAGTCCTTTCTGGGGTCGACTATAGGAAAACAATTTTATAAATATGGGGGGAGGTACTAAAGGTATACCGGGCCTGTCCCATTCTTTACTAACAATGTACGCCACCCGCTTGGATATAGGAAAAGCTTCGGGGGGCCCCGGGGCCTCTAAGAACTTTTCCATTTTACATAGTGGTTCTGGAATGACCAGATAATCACAATCATCCAAATTGGATAACACCTCCTTAAGCAGAGCGCGGAGATGTTCCAACTTAAATTTAAAAGTAATCACATCAGGTTCAGCTTGTTGAGAAATGTTTCCTGAATCTGAAATTTCTCCCTCAGACAAAACCTCCCTGGCCCCCTCAGACTGGTGTAGGGGCCCTTCAGAAACCATATCATCAGCGTTCTCATGCTCTACAGAATTTTCTAAAACAGAGCAGTCGCGCTTTCGCTGATAAGCGGGCATATTGGCTAAAATGTTTTTGATAGAATTATCCATTACAGCCGTTAAATGTTGCATAGTAAGGAGTATTGGCGCACTAGATGTACTAGGGGCCTCCTGTATGGGCAAGACTGGTGTAGACGAAGGAGGGGATGATGCAGTACCATGCTTACTCCCCTCACTTGAGGAATCATCTTGGGCATCATTTTTACTAAAAAATTTTATGACATAAAATACATATAGTTAAATGAGAAGGAACCTTGGTTTCCCCACAGTCAGAACACAATCTATCTGGTAGTTCAGACATGTTAAACAGGCATAAACTTGATAACAAAGCACAAAAAACGTTTTAAAATAAAACCGTTACTGTCACTTTAAATTTTAAACTAAACACACTTTATTACTGCAATTGCGAAAAAGTATGAAGGAATTGTTCAAAATTCACCAAAATTTCACCACAGTGTCTTAAAGCCTTAAAAGTATTGCACACCAAATTTGGAAGCTTTAACCCTTAAAATAACGGAACCGGAGCCGTTTTTATATTTAACCCCTTTACAGTCCCTGGAATCTGCTTTGCTGAGACCCAACCAAGCCCAAAGGGGAATACGATACCAAATGATGCCTTCAGAAAGACTTTTCTATGTATCAGAGCTCCACACACATGCAGCTGCATGCCATGCTGTCCTCAAAAACAAGTGCGCCATACCGGCGCGAAAATGAGGCTCTGACTATGATTAGGGAAAGCCCCTAAAGAATAAGGTGTCAAAAACAGTGCCTGCCGATATAATCATATCAAAATACCCAGAATAAATGATTCCTCAAGGCTAAATATGTGTTAATAATGAATCGATTTAGCCCAGAAAAAGTCTACAGTCTTAATAAGCCCTTGTGAAGCCCTTATTTACTATCTTAATAAACATGGCTTACCGGATCCCATAGGGAAAATGACAGCTTCCAGCATTACATCGTCTTGTTAGAATGTGTCATACCTCAAGCAGTAAGAGACTGCACACTGTTCCCCCAACTGAAGTTAATTGCTCTCAACAGTCCTGTGTGGAACAGCCATGGATTTTAGTTACGGTGCTAAAATCATTTTCCTCATACAAACAGAAATCTTCATCTCTTTTCTGTTTCTGAGTAAATAGTACATACCAGCACTATTTTAAAATAACAAACTCTTGATTGAATAATAAAAACTACAGTTAAACACTAAAAAACTCTAAGCCATCTCCGTGGAGATGTTGCCTGTACAACGGCAAAGAGAATGACTGGGGTAGGCGGAGCCTAGGAGGGATCATGTGACCAGCTTTGCTGGGCTCTTTGCCATTTCCTGTTGGGGAAGAGAATATCCCACAAGTAAGGATGACGCCGTGGACCGGACACACCTATGTTGGAGAAAAATAGACAGAGTAAAAATCTGTCCCTTTTAAGGAATTAGCTGACAACCCTTTTCTCAAAAACATCTTGGAGAAAAGATAATATCCTGGGAATCCAGGCTTTACTCCATGAGTAACCCTTGGATTCATAACAATCAGATATTTACACCATATCTATGTTCAATTTTCCTAGAGACAGGCTTTCATGTCTGTATTAAGGTATCAATGACCGACTCTGAGAAGCCATGCTTTGATAACATCAAGCGTTCAGTCTCCAGGCAGTCCATCTCAGATTGATTCTATTTAGATGGTTGAAAGGACCCTGAGGTAGAGGGACCTGTCTCAGAAGCAGAGACCGTGATGGAAAGGATGACATGTCCACCAGATCTGCATACCAGGTCCTGCGTGGCTACGCAGGCGCTGTCAAAAACACCAAAGCCCTCTCCTGCTTGGTCTTGACCTCCGGAGGAAATCCCACTCCCCCGGAAGAAAAGTCTGACGACTTAGAAAATCCACCTCCCAGTTCTCAACACCTGGGATATGGATAGCTGATAGACAAGAGGGAGTCTCTGTCCAGTGAATTATTGTAAGACTTCTAACATCACTAGGGAACTTCTGTTCCCCCTTGATGGCTGATGTAAGCCACAGTCGTGTATATTGTCCGACTGAGTATGATGTACCTCAGAGTTGCTAACTGAGGCCAAGTCTGAAGAGCATGGAATATCACTCCCAGAATATTTATTAGAAGGAGGGTCTCCTCCTAAGTCCACTATCCCTGAGCCTTCAGGGAGTTCCAGACTGCATCCCAACCTAAAAGGCTGGCATCCATTGTAACAATTGTCCCATCTGACCTGCGGAAGGTCATACCCTTGGACAGATGGACCCGACATAGTCACCAGAGAAGAGAATCTCTGGTCTCTTGGTCCAGGTTCAACAGGGGGACAAATCTGTGTAATCCCCGTTCCTCTGACTGAGCATGCATAGTTGCAGCGGTCTGAAATGTAGACGTGCAAACGGTACTATGTCCCTTGCCGCTACCTATTAAGCCGATTTCATTCATGTACTGAGCCACCGAAGGGCGCGGATGGGATGAAAAACACGGCAGAAATTTAGAAACTTTGACAACCTGGACTCCGTCAGGTAAATTTTCATTTCTACAGAATCTATCAGAGTCCCTAGGAGGGAAACCACTTTCCACCTATGTGATCTCAGAAATGCCAGTACTACGTCCGTATGAGACTTGGCAATTTGAATGTTTGACGCCTGTATCAGGATGTCGTCTAACTAAGGGGCCACTTCTATGCCCCGCGGCCTAAGGACCGCCAAAGCGACCCCAGAACCTCCATAAAGATTCTTGGGGCTGTAGATATCCCAAAGGAAAGAGCTACAAACTGGTAATGCCTGTCTAGAAAGGCAAACCTGAAAAACGAAGGTGATCTTTATGCATCACAATGTGAGGATAAGCATCCTTCAAATCCATTGTAGTCCTCTATTGACTCTCCTGGATCATAGTTAAGATGGTACGAATAGTTTCCATCTTAAATGACGGAATTTTGAGGAATTTGTTTAAGATCTTTAGATCCAAAATAGGTCTGAAGGTTCCCTCACCTTGGGAACCACAAACAGATTTGAGTAAAAACTCTGTCCCTGTTCCTCTCTTGGAACTGGATGGATCTCGTACACAATGTAAGAACGCCTCCTTCTTTATCTGGTTTGCAGATAATTGTGAAAGGCGAAATCTCCCCTTTTTTGGGGGGGGAATCTTTGAAATCCAGAAGATATCTCTGGGATATAAATTCCAATGCCTAGGGATCCTGGGCATCTCTTGCCCACGCCCGGGCGAAAAATGAAAGTCTGCCCCCTATAGGATCTGTTACCGGATAGGGGTCCGTTCCTTCATGCTGCCTTAGAGGCAGCAGCAGGCTCCTTGGCCTGCTTATCTTTGTTCCAGGTCCAATTGTCTCCAGACCGCCTTGGACTGAGCAAAAATTCCCTCTTGTTTTGCCTTAGAGGAAGTGGATGCCACACCTGCCCTGAAGTTTTAAAAGGCACGAAAATTCCTGATTCCTATCCTGAGGAAGGGCATGACCTTTTCCTCCAGTGATATAAGCAATAATCTCCTTCAAACCAAGCCCGAATAGGGTCTGCCCCTTGAAGGGAAGTTAAGTAGCTTATTTATTAAAGTCACGACAGCTGACCATGATATAAGCCATAGCGCTCTGCGCGCCAGTATAGTAAAAAACAGAATTCTTAGCCGTTAATCTAGTCAAATGAACAAAGGCATCAGAAAACAAAGGAATTGGCTAGCATAAGCTTGTCAAATATATTCATCCAATGGAGTCGCTAACTGTAAAGCCTCATCAAGAGACTCAACCCAGAACGCCGCAGCAGCAGTGACAGAAGCAATGTATGCCAGGGGCTGCAGGATAAAACCCTGTTGAATAAACATTTTTTATCCATTGGATCTAAAAAGCACAACTGTCCTCGCCAGAGGTAGTGGTACGCTTAGCTAGAGTAGAAACTCTTCTCTCCACCTTAGGAACTGTCTGCCAGAAGTCCCGTGTGGTGGTAACTATTAGAAAACATTCCTCTAAAAAATAGGAGGGGAAGAGAACGGCACACCTGGTCTATCCCATTCCTTATTAAAACATTTTTTAGTAAACCTCTTTAGGTATTGGAAAAACATCAGTACACACCGGCACTGCATATTATTTATCCAATCTACACAATTTCTCTGGCCCTGCGATTGTACACATTCATTCAGAGCAGCCAAAGCCTCCCTGAGCAACAAGTGGAGGTTCTCAAGCATAAATTTTAAATGTAAAAATATCAGAATCAATCATCTTCAGAGTCAAAAAAATCACCCACAGACTAAGCATATTGTGAGGAAGTATCATACATGGTTCTTAAAGCGTCTGTATGCTCTGTATCTACCCCCAGAGCTATCTGCTTTCCTTTAATTTCAGGTAGTCTGACTACTACTGCTGCCAGAGTATTATTCACCACCTTTGCCATGTCTTGTAAATAAACGCTATGGACGCCCTTGATGTACTTGGCGCCATTTGAGCGTGAGTCCCTGAAGCGGGAGTCGAAGGGTCTGACACGTGGGGAGAGTTAATCGGCATAACTTTCCCCTCGACAGAATCCCCTGGTAAAATAAACGCTATGGGTGCCCTTGATGTACTTGGCGCCATTTGAGCGTGAGTCCCTAAAGCGGGAGTCAAAAGGTCTGACACGTGGGGAGAGTTAGTCAGCATAACTACCCCCACGACAGAATCCTCTGGTGATAATGTTTTTAAAGACAAAAAATGATCTTTATTGTTTAACATGAAATCAGTACATCTGGTACACATTCTAAGATGGGGTTCCACCATGGCTTTAAAACATAATGAACACAGAGCTTCCTCTATGTCAGACATGTTAGAACAGACTAATAATGAGACTAATAAGCTCGGAAAACACTTTAAATCAAGTTAACAAGCAAATATATAAAACGTTACTGTGCCTTTAAGAGAAACACATTTTGTCAAAATTTGAAAAACAATGAAAAAAGGCAGTAAAACAAACGAAATTTTTACAGTACATGTAATAAGGTAACAGAGCATTGCACCGACTTGCAAATGGATGATTAACCCCTTAATGCAAAAAACAGATAAAAAAAAAAAAACGACAGACGTTTTTAAAAACAGACACAACAAAACTGCCACAGCAGAGCTGTGGATTACCTTCCCTATAAACGATTTTGGAAGTATTTTTAGCCCTTTAGAAATGTCCTGTATTATTCATGGGACTGCTGAGGGAATCTGGATAATTCATTTTGTAATTTTAACTGCGCAAAAAAAGCGCTAAATTAGGCCCCTCCCACTCATATTACAACAGTGGGAAGCTTCAGTTAACTGTTTCTATGCAAAATTTAAGCCAGCCATGTGGAAAAAAACTTAGGCCCCAATAAGTTTTATCACCAAACATATGTTAAAAAACGATTAAACATGCCAGCAAACGTTTTAAAACACATTTTTATGAGAGTATGTATCTCTATTAATAAGCCTTATACCAGTCGCTATCGCTGCATTTAAGGCTTTACTTACATTACTTCGGTATCAGCAGTATTTTCTTAGTCAATTCCATTCCTAGAAAAATATTTTACTGCACATACCTTATCTGCAGGAAAACCTGCACGCCATTCCCCCTCTGAAGTACCTCACTCCTCAGAATGTGTGAGAACAGCAAATGGATCTCAGTTACGTCTGCTAAGATCATAGAAAAACGCAGGCAGATTCTTCTTCCAAATACTTCCTGAGATAAACAGCACACTCCGGTGCCATTTAAAAATAACAAACTTTTGATTGAAGAATAAACTAAGTATAAATCACCACAGACTCTCACGACCTCCTATCTATGTTGAGGCTTGCAAGAGAATGACTGAATATGGCAGTTAGGGGAGGAGCTATATAGCAGCTTTGCTGTGGGTGGACTCTTGCAACTTCCTGTTGGGAAGGAGAATATATTCCATAAGTAATGGATGATCCGTGGACTGGATACACTTAACAAGAGAAAATTACACTTTCTTCTCGCACCCATGGTCCATATATACACAAATTGATTACCTAATGGTGGATAGGAATCACTTGTCCTTAGTCAAAGGCTCAGATATACAACCGACTCCCTGGTCGGATCATTCAGCCGCTCTTGTAACACTTCAATGGCCAAATCACCCAGTCACTCCGTTTATATGGAGGATGGATGATTCGTTATTGAGACATCCAGCCATATTAGAAGCTTTGACCAAATCACTAAAAGAATATTTCATTCTTAACGCTTCACAATCTCAATAACTCCCACTATCTTGTGGGAAGCACACAAGGCAGTATTAAGAGGAGAATGTATAAAACACAGACGAAAAACCTACAATGACAGGACGAACGTTTTGACGAAAAAGATGAGACAATTAGAGATAATCCATAAAAACAATAAAAAAGATCTAATATCCTTCAAACAACTAACAGGAGACTAGACAGGAGTTAAATGCGGATTTGACTAAAGAAGCACAGAGGAAAGCTCTAGGAATTAAATAGATGTATTTTGGGGGCGTGTCCGGGCTAGAGACAAAGATGGCTGCTTAGCTATGAGCTCTGCTAAGATAACTTCTAATCCTTCATGATATACATTATAATCCACGCCATCAAGCATAGTCTCTTACCCCATTACATAGTACAGGGTGTATAGCACCTGGCATTATCTTTGCTATCCCTTATATCATCTACCAGACCGGACTCTCTGAACTTTTCAACCGCAATACAAGATCTGCACTCACCTAGAGACACTTTAATCTCTTTGCTACAGCAATAAGCCAAACTTTCATATTCTACAATGGATGAACAAGAGTTCTATACCGTGCTTGGTGCTCTCTTAATTGAGTTAGAGCTTAAAATGGATGCCAACTTTGAGAACCTTAGTCGGCTCCTGAAGCCACGTGGCATTATGGATGTAGATGACACCTCCACATGTCGATACCATGAGGAGCACCAAGACCACATAACCTCAAGTACTGACCAGCCCTCCCTAACGCCACCATTGGAAGCTCATGCGGACCCCCAAAAAGATTTGGAGAACTTGGCACACCCGGTTCCAATCCCGGCCTCTCCTGCAGTGAGTAAGGCATTCGCTGAGTACCCTAAAGATACAGCTGAGAGGCTCCCTCTAACGAGTTGGCTACCAGACTATGCAGCAGTGATCTATATAGGTTTTAGCTACTTACCGATTGTTGCTGATCTGGTCTGGCTTCCGAAACACAGATTGGAGAGAGGTGACTGACCCCCCAAAAGATAACCGCACCCAGGAGCAGTCGGATCAACAGGCTTGTAAGATGGCCGGGTTGGACAGCCTACTTTACACTAAGATTTACCGCATCCAAAAGGGACAGAAACGGCTTGAGCTGTGCCTGTGGTTCACCGGAGATGAAACCTGGAACGTCTTCACTTACACTAGATCTGGTGTTGGGTAAATGATATGGCTATCCAATGCAGAACAGTCACTAAGGAAATATATATATCCCATTTAATATGAGGACAGTTCCTGTTTAGGGATTTATTCACCCTATTTCTCTGTGCCGTTTCTTGTTTTTCTATTTATATCCTATCTAAAGCTGGTTAATTAAAATAGTATACAATTACTCTACGTTCATATACTTTATGTTTAAATGTTTTCATCACAGGGTGCATGCTATTGAAAGAAATATAGGACTCTAGTTCAGGTCTGGGTTTAAGGTATTAGGATTATAATATTGTCTACTTTTTGTTTATGTAACGCTATTCTATCTCAGTTTACAAGACATAGCTGCTTATCTAATTGAATACAACTCGCCTATTTAAAGTCATCTTCCTGCTAACTGTGACATCTCAGACACAGCATTACTATAATTATACCCTAGGCATCTGTGCAATTAATTACCTACTCTTGCTTTGTGACATAGGTGGCTTGCTAACCTGCGTTCAAAGGATTTATATTATACACATAGCCCCATTTACTAGTTTCCATTATTCCCCAACCAAATTCTCTTGTCTTTAGCTCTCCACACTGACTACTACCGATCTGTTAAAATCAGTCTACATAACGAGTAATAGATTAGGGGTTTATTAACATAGCAACTCAGTCCTGTTTTCATATATCCCAAATTGTCAGAGGATGTATGCCTTGTATGCCTCTTCATAGTAGGTTCGCTCACTAGGGATGTGTTCCTTATCCTCCTAAACTATAACAATTTAAGAGTTACTTTTTAGCATCAATTTAGGCGTTCACTAAATTTTAAATAAGAAGCACACAGACATTGGTGAGGCATGATGTATTTCCTAATAGGACATTGTTCATACAGAGAACATTCTACTTTGAGTTAGGTACCATTGATGTAAAATGCCTACTGTATTTGTATTTGTTACTATTCCTGAGCTACAGTATATCCTTGTACAAAGTACACTTTTATATTAGTTCTGATGGCCAATTTGCTACCTATCTCAGTAATGCTAGTATTATTCGGGCAACACTAACTGATCACTTTTATATAGCAGTCTGAAAGGGAATATGTCATTACTTGTTTTTAGGCATGTCCTATAGATGCATTTACATTCAGCTCTTAGTTAATATCCCACTATTTTTTGTCTGATAGGTTATATTCTCCTACATAGCATCGACTAATGCGCATGGAAATAATCTGCCCTCCTTATCACCTCTATGTGCATACTCTACAGCTGTCTGTTTTCCTAGGTATTTAATTTAGATCATGTCATCACCAGTTAGACGTATCATAACTCTCACATTGGAACAGTTTAAGTCTACAGCCTTTCGGGGTCCAATCTACATTTAGTTGTATATATTTTACAGGGCCCCCCTCAATAATATTGCAGTTGTTTTATCACAAATAAATATTAAGGTCACATAGCTTGATAATGAGCCCTATAGTTCTGTCTACTTATTGTTAAATCTTTCGGACACGCCCCCCTTTACCCCCTCCCAACTTTAAGAGCAGCTCTTGCCTGCTGATTTCCCCCTATTATGTTTCATATGGTCTATGTGTGGCCTCCATGTAACCATCTATTGATACTTACTTCTTTATTTGCCTGGCCCATGAGTGGCCCAACCTATAGTTACTTCAATTCTATATATATTCAGAAAAATGAGGTATCATGGGTTATTATTTTGTCTTATCATTGAGATTTTCTAGTTTGCTATTATTTGATATGTTACAGCTTATATTCTTGACTTACAAGTTCGGCTCATTGCACAGCTGTTTTTGTAACAAAGCATTATCTCAAGGTATAACTGATACATTACTATGCTCTGTCAATACCACGTATTATCATTATTTTTGTCAATATGTATGAACCTCAATAAAAAAAAAAAATAAAAAAAATAAAAAAAAAAAAAAAACATAATTTATGCAAGAACTTACCTGATAAATTCATTTTTCATATTAGCAAGAGTCCATGAGCTAGCGACGTATGGGATATACATTCCTACCAGGAGGGGCAAAGTTTCCCAAACCTCAAAATGCCTATAAATACACCCCTCACCACACCCACAAATCAGTTTAACGCATAGCCAAGAAGTGGAGTGATAAGACAAAAGTGCGAAAGCATAAAAAATAAGGAATTGGAATAATTGTGCTTTATACAAAAAATCATAACCACCACAAAAAGGGTGGGCCTCATGGACTCTTGCTAATATGAAAGAAATGAATTTATCAGGTAAGTTCTTACATAAATTATGTTTTCTTTCATGTAATTAGCAAGAGTCCATGAGCTAGTGACGTATGGGATAATGACTACCCAAGATGTGGATCTTCCACGCAAGAGTCACTAGAGAGGGAGGGATAAAATAAAGACAGCCAATTCCGCTGAAAATAATCCACACCCAAAATAAAGTTTAAATCTTATAATGAAAAAAACTGAAAATATAAGCAGAAGAATCAAACTGAAACAGCTGCCTGAAGTACTTTTCTACCAAAAACTGCTTCAGAAGAAGAAAACACATCAAAATGGTAGAATTTAGTAAAAGTATGCAAAGAAGACCAAGTTGCTGCTTTGCAAATCTGATCAACCGAAGCTTTATTCCTAAACGCCCAGGAAGTAGAAACTGACCTAGTAGAATGAGCTGTAATCCTTTGAGGCGGAGTTTTACCCGACTCGACATAAGCATGATGAATTAAAGATTTCAACCAAGATGCCAAAGAAATGGCAGAGGCCTTCTGACCTTTCCTAGAACCAGAAAAGATATCAAATAGACTAGAAGTCTTTCGGAAATTCTTAGTAGCTTCAACATAATATTTCAAAGCTCTAACTACATCCAAAGAATGCAATGATCTCTCCTTAGAATTCTTAGGATTAGGACACAATGAAGGAACCACAATTTCTCTACTAATGTTGTTAGAATTCACAACCTTAGGTAAAAATTTAAAAGAAGTTTGCAACACCGCCTTATCCTGATGAAAAATCAGAAAAGGAGACTCACAAGAAAGAGCAGATAATTCAGAAACTCTTCTAGCAGAAGAGATGGCCAAAAGAAACAAAACTTTCCAAGAAAGTAATTTAATGTCCAATGAATGCATAGGTTCAAACGGAGGAGCTTGAAGAGCCCCCAGAACCAAATTCAAACTCCAAGGAGGAGAAATTGACTTAATGACAGGTTTTATACGAACCAAAGCTTGTACAAAACAATGAATATCACGAAGATTAGCAATCTTTCTGTGAAAAAGAACAGAAAGAGCAGAGATTTGTCCTTTCAAGGAACTTGCAGACAAACCTTTATCCAAACCATCCTGAAGAAACTGTAAAATTCTCGGAATTCTAAAAGAATGCCAGGAAAAATGATGAAAAAGACACCAAGAAATGTAAGTCTTCCAGACTTGATAATATATCTTTCTAGATACAGATTTACGAGCCTGTAACATAGAATTAATCACAGAGTCAGAGAAACCTCTTTGACTAAGAATCAAGCGTTCAATCTCCATACCTTTAAATTTAAGGATTTGAGATCCTGATGGTAAAAAGGACCTTGCGACAGAAGGTCCGGTCTTAACTGAAGAGTCCACGGACAAGATCCGCATACCAAAACCTGTGAGGCCATGCTGGAGCCACCAGCAGAACAAACGAGCTTTCCTTCAGAATCTTGGAGATTACTCTTGGAAGAAGAACTAGAGGCGGAAAGATATAGGCAGAATGATACTTCCAAGGAAGTGACAATGCATCCACTGCTTCCGCCTGAGGATCCCTGGATCTGGACAGATACCTGGGAAGTTTCTTGTTTAGATTAGAAGCCATCAGATCTATTTCTGGAAGTCCCCACATTTGAACAATCTGAAGAAATACCTCTGGGTGAAGAGACCATTCGCCCGGATGTAACGTTTGGCGACTGAGATAATCCGCTTCCCAATTGTCTATACCTGGGATATGAACCGCAGAAATTAGACAGGAGCTGGATTCCGCCCATACCAGTATTCAAGATACTTCTTTCATAACCAGAGGACTGTGAGTCCCTCCTTGATGATTGATATATGCCACAGTTGTGACATTGTCTGTCTGAAAACAAATGAACGATTCTCTCTTTAGAAGAGGCCATGACTGAAGAGCTCTGAAAATTGCACGGAGTTCCAAAATATTTATTGGTAATCTCACCTCCTGAGATTCCCAAACCCCTTGTGCTGTCAGAGACCCCCCAAACAGCTCCCCAACCTGTCAGACTTGCATCTGTTGAAATTACAGTCCAGATCGGAAGAACAAAAGAAGCCCCCTGAATTAAACAATGGTGATCTGTCCACCACGTCAGAGAGTGTAGTACAATCGGTTTTAAAGATATTAATTGAGATATCTTTGTGTAATCCCTGCACCACTGATTCAGCATACAGAGCTGAAGAGGTCGCATGTGAAAACGAGCAAAGGGGATCGCGTCCGATGCAGCAGTCATAAGACCTAGAATTTCCATGCATAAGGCTACCGAAGGGAATGATTGAGACTGACAGACAAGAGACGTCTAAAATTTATTTCAGCCTGTCGAATCCTTCAGAGACAGAGTCATGGACACTGAATCTATCTGGAAACCTAAAAAGGTTACCCTTGTCTGAGGAATCAATTAACTTTTCGGTAAATTGATCCTCCAACCATGAACTCGAAGAAACAACACAAGTCGATTTGTATGAGATTCTGCTAAATGTGAAGACTGAGCAAGTACCAAGATATCGTCCAAATAAGGAAATACCACAATACCCTGTTCTCTGATTACAGACAGAAGGGCACCGAGAACCTTTGTAAAAATTCTTGGAGCTGTTGCTAGGCCAAACAGCAGAGCCACAAACTGGTAATGCTTGTCTAGGAAAGAGAATCTCAGAAACTGATAGTGATCTGGATGAATCGGAATATGCAGATATGCATCCTGTAAATCTATTGTGAACATATAATGCCCTTGCTGAACAAAAGGCAGGATAGTCCTTATAGTTACCATTTTGAATGTTGGTATCCTTACATAACGATTCAATATTTTTAGATCCAGAACTGGTCTGAAGGAATTCTCCTTCTTTGGTACAATGAAGAGATTTGAATAAAACGCCAGCCCCTGTTCCAGAACTGGAACTGGTATAATTACTCCAGCCAACTCTAGATCTGAAACACATTTCAGAAATGCTTGAGCCTTCGCTGGATTTACTGGGACACGGGAAAGAAAAAATCTCTTTGCAGGAGGCCTTATCTTGAAGCCAATTCTGTACCCTTCTGAAACAATGTTCTGAATCCAAAGATTGTGAATTGAATTGATCCAAATTTCTTTGAAAAATCGTAATCTGCCCCCTACCAGCTGGGCTGGAATGAGGGCCGCACCTTCATGTGGACTTGGGAGCTGGCTTTGGTTTTCTAAAAGGCTTGGATTTATTCCAGACTGGAGATGGTTTCCAAACTGATACCGCTCCTGTGGATGAAGGATCAGGCTTTTGTTCCTTATTGTGACGAATGGAACGAAAACCATTATTAGATCTAAATTTACCTTTAGATTTTTTTATCCTGTGGTAAAAAAGTTCCTTTCCCTCCAGTAAACAGTTGAGATAATAGAATCCAACTGAGAACCAAATAATTTATTACCCTGGAAAGAAAGGGAAAGCAAAGTTGACTTAGAAGACATATCAGCATTCCAAGTTTTAAGACATAAAGCTCTTCTAGCTAAAATAGCTAGACATATACCTGACATCAACTCTAATGATATCAAAGATGGCATCACAAATAAAGTTATTAGCATGTTGAAGAAGATTAACAATATGAGAATTATGATCTGTTACTTGTTGCGCTAAAGCTTCTAACCAAAAAGTTGAAGCTGCAGCAACATCCGCTTTTCTTAGAAAGGATTCAATCTTCCTATCTAAAGGATCCTTAAAGGAAGTACTATCTGCCGTAGGAATAGTAGTACTTTTAGCAAGAGTAGAGACAGCCCCATCAACCTTAGGGATTTTGTCCCAAAACTCTAATCTGTCAGATGGCACAGGATATAATTGCTTAAAACGTTTAGAAGGAGTAAATTAATTACCCAAATTATTCCATTCCCTGGAGATTACTTCAGAAATACCATCAGGGACAGGAAAAACTTCTGGAATAACTACAGGAGATTTAAAAACCTTATTTAAACGTTTAGTTTTAGTATCAAGAGGACCAGAATCCTCTATTTCTAAAGCAATTAAGACTTCTTTAAGTAAAGAACGAATAAATTCCATTTTGAATAAATATGAAGATTTATCAGCATCAACCTCTGAAACAGAATCCTCTGAACCAGAGGAATCATTATCAGAATGATGATGTTCATTTAAAAATTCATCTGAAAAATGAGAAGTTTTAAAAGACCTTTTACGTTTACTAGAAGGAGGAATAACAGACATAGCCTTCTTAATGGATTTAGACACAAAATCTCTTATGTTAACAGGAACACTAGTATTAGATGTTGATGGAACAGCAACAGGTAATGTAACATTACTAAAGGAAATATTATCTGCATTAACAAGTTTGTCATGACATTCACTACAAACAACAGCTGGAGGAACAGATACCACAAGTTTACAGCAGATACACTTAACTTTGGTAGATCCAGCACCAGGCAGCGATTTTCCAGTAGTATCTTCTGACTCAGAGTCAATCTGGGACATCTTGCAATATGTAATAGAAAAAACAACATATAAAGCAAAATTGATCAAATTCCTTAAATGACAGTTTCAGGAATGGGAAAAAATGCCAGTGAACAAGCTTCTAGCAACCAGAAGCAATAAATAATGAGACTTAAATAATGTGGAGACAATAGTGACGCCCATATTTTTTAGCGCCAAAAAAGGCGCCCACATTATTTGGCGCCTAAATGCTTTTGGCGCCAAAAATGACGCCACATCCGGAACGCCGACACTTTTGGCGCAAAAAAAACGTCAAAAATGACGCAACTTCCGGCGACACGTATGACGCCGGAAACAGAAAAAAAAATTGCGCCAAAAAAAGTCCGCGCCAAGAATGACGCAATAAAATGAAGCATTTTCAGCCCCCGCGAGCCTAACAGCCCACAGGGAAAAAAGTCAAATTTTAAGGTAAGAAAAAAATTGATTTATTCATATGCCAAATATGAAACTGACTGTCTGAAATAAGGAACGTTGAACATCCTGAGTCAAGGCAAATAAATGTTTGAACACATATATTTAGAACTTTATATAAAAGTGCCCAACCATAGCTTAGAGTGTCACAGAAAATAAGACTTACTTACCCCAGGACACTCATCTACATGTAGTAGAAAGCCAAACCAGTACTAAAACGAGAATCAGTAGAGGTAATGGTATATATAAGAGTATATCGTCGATCTGAAAAGGGAGGTAAGAGATGAATCTCTACGACCGATAACAGAGAACCTATGAAATAGACCCCGTAGAAGGAGATCACTGCATTCAAATAGGCAATACTCTCCTCACATCCCTCTGACATTCACTGCACGCTGAGAGGAAAAACCGGGCTCCAACCTGCTGTGGAGCGCATAACGTAGAATCTAGCACAAACTTACTTCACCACCTCCATAGGAGGCAAAGTTTGTAAAACTGATTTGTGGGTGTGGTGAGGGGTGTATTTATAGGCATTTTGAGGTTTGGGAAACTTTGCCCCTCCTGGTAGGAATGTATATCCCATACGTCACTAGCTCATGGACTCTTGCTAATTACATGAAAGAAAAGGATGTATTTTTATGAAGGGAATAGAGCAGGGACGCTACTTGCTAAAATGTTGAAGACTCAAAAGACAACGTCACAAATACACAAACTAGTAACAGCAGAGGGAGAAAAGATTCTAGATAGCAAACATATAGCCAATCACTTAGTTTCATACTACACAGCGCTTTATAACCTAGAATCTAACAACACTACCGAACATCAAGAACACATGAAGGAATACATTAAACAGGCAAACTTACCACAGCTACCGAGCATTAACAAAGAAGAGTTAGAATCCCCCATAACCATAGCTGAGATCCTAACAGCAATAAAGCACCTACCGTCGGGTAAAAGCCCCGGGCCGGACGGCTACACAAATTCGTACTATAAAGCATTCAAACATATATTAGCTCCTCATCTACTAAAATTATCTCGGAATTCAACTCTCCCCTACCACGTCACAGCTGTTTGATGACAATTACCTTACATTGTCGCGAAACATTCAAAGAGATTTATGCACTTGGGCGGCAAAACCAATCACATGGTGGGGGCGTATACAAAGTATAAAGATGACAACATTACCCAGAATATTATATTTTATACAGGCCCTTCCCATCCCCATCCCTAAATGGTATATACCCCAGCTACAGAAACATATCAATTCATTTATTTGGAATAAGAGCAAACCCAGAATCAATAGAGGAAATATGTATAGGAGACCAGAACATGGAGGATTAGGGGTACCCCACATAGAGGATTATCATGAGGCGGTTACTCTACAAAGGATCTTAGATTGGCATAGATCTAGGGAAACAAAGGCTTGGGTGGCGATAGATTCCCATATCCTGAGGGTCCCGGAGGTGGGGGCGCTTTGCTGGGTTCCAAAAGAATTGAGACCTCCCCAATATACAGATTTAGCCATACATAAGCATACCTTTGATACCTGGGATAGCATACTCACGCGAAAGAAACATATCTCGGGGGCGCACTCTCCCTTATTCCCTATCCCAATAAATGCAGAGTTAGTGGGGGGGATTAGACAAAGGAAAACAAAGGGTATTAGAATAGGGTCATTCAACGCCACTGAAGAGGTTCATACGAAATGGAAAATTAGATAACAGAGAAAACCTGACAACAATTGCAGAAGGTAGATACTCTACTTGGCTGAAATACTCACAACTGGTACATTTTATACATACCTCCCCACATAAACAGGAGTTCTTAAGAGAATTTTAACACCTTACGAAACACTGTGCTCCAATACAGAGGAGATTAAACACACACACAATCTATCTCAAAAAGGCTCATACAATCTGAAAACGCTCTGACGCTGCCAACATATACTTCTAAGTGGCAGGAAGAGCTGGAACACAACATAACAGGGGAAGATTGGGCGAGAATTTTTAAAAATACTAAGAAAATTTCAACGTCCCCTCAGTTATTAGAATTGAATTTCAAAGTTATTATAAGGTGGTATCTAACCCCTTCAAGGTCACACTCTATTTACCCAAGTGCTAGCGATAGATGTTGGAGGGGCTGTG
Source organism: Bombina bombina (assembly GCF_027579735.1). Lineage (NCBI taxonomy): Eukaryota > Metazoa > Chordata > Amphibia > Anura > Bombinatoridae > Bombina > Bombina bombina. Next base: position 990,411,884 of record NC_069501.1, read on the forward strand.
AGGAGAGAGGAAGTTACCTTCATATGTGGGAAACTTAAAAAATTTTGGTCAGAAATAGAAAGGCACTTCAAGCAGATATTAACAAACGACTTCACACTAACACCCAATCTGGCACTACTGAATGACACAACAAAAATAACATGCACACTCAGACGCACTCTATTGCATCTGGGACTGACAGGAGCAAAAGCATTAATCGCTCTGAATTGGAAGAGCCAGATACCCCCCTCGGTCTGTGCATGGAAAGAAAGGGTAGCAGATATATGGTAATGGAAGAGTATGGTTATCTGAGAAGGAACAAGCTAAATTTCCTGACGGAGGTTAGGTTTTTATGGGACGAGATGATAGCAGGATCTAGTGCCAATATAGATCAAACACACTAGAATAACCATAAAATTAGTAGAGTCAGTACCACAGCTGAGTTTCTGGAAGAACGGCGCAAACTTTTACGCTTTTTTTGTTTGTGTCCTATTGCGTTCCTACCAGCACCTAATAGCAAAGAGAGAGTGGCGAGAGACTAAAAGAACCCCGAATGAGATGATAAACTGTCTAATTTTTCAAATGCCCTGTGGAGCACGGCAGACGAAGTCCCCTCGTAAGGGGGGAACTTTACTTTTAGTTCTTTTTCTTTTGTTTTCTTTAGGTTAAAAAGTTCACCATATAGACAAAGTTTTATTATCATAAACACATGCATGTCACCTTGCTTAATGGAGAAATAGACCGCTAATGAATCTACACAGAGGTGAACATAATAAGGACTTGGTTACATATGTATAATAATAAGAACATGTAACCACATATATTTTATTCCGTGTTAAGTTGTAAATGTGAATCAACAATAAAGCTTTTGAAAACCTAAAAAAAAAAAAAAAAAAAAAAAATCATGTTAAATAGGAGTCAGTACACACCTGTCATTTAAAAAGCCTCTGAATGACACCAAATAAAGTTCAGCTGTTCTAGTAGGTCTTTCCTGACATTTTGTTAGTCGCATCCTACAGCAAAAGCCATGGTCAACAAAGAGCTTCTAAAGCATCAGAGGGATCTCATTTTTAAAAGGTGTCAGTCAGGAGAAGGGTACAAAAGAATTTCCAAGGCATTAGATATACCATGGAACACAGAGAATACAGTCATCAAGGGAAGAAAATATGGTGCAACAGTGACATTAACAAGAACTGGATGTCCCTCCAAAATTGATGAAAAGACGATAAGAAAACTGGTCTGGGAGGCTGCCAAGAGGCCTACAGCAACATTAAAGGAGCTGCAGGAATATCTGGCAATTACTGGCTGTGTGGTACATGTGACAACAATCGCCCGTATTCTTCATATGGCTGGGCTATGGGGTAGAGTGGCAAAACGGAAGCCTTTTCTTACAAAAAAAAACCCATCCAAGCCTGGCTAAATTTTCAAAAAAACACATCTGAAGTTTCCCAAAAGCATGTTGCAAAAGGTGTTATGGCCAAAAAGGTCAACTTTGATTTCATCAGACCAGAATTCCAAAAGATATGTTTGGCGCAAAAATAACACTGCATATCATGAAAAGAACACCATATCCACAGTGAAGCATGGTGGTGGCAGCATCATGCTTTGGGGCTGTTTTTCTTCAGCTGGAACTGGGGCCTTAGTCAAGGTAGAGGGAATAATGAACAGTTCTAAATACCAGACAATATTGGCACAAAACCTCCAGGCTTCTGCTAGAAAGCTGAACATGAAGGGAACTTCATCTTTCAGCATGACGACCCAAAGCATACATCCAAATCAACAAAGGAATGGCTTCACCAGAAGATTAAAGTTTTGGGATGGCCCAGCCAGAGCCCAGACCTGAATCCAATTCAAAATCTGTGGGGTGATCTGAAGAGGGCTGTGCACAGGAGATGCCCTCGCATTCTGACAGATTTAGAGTGTTTTTGCAAAGAAGAGTGGGCAAATCTTGCCAAGTCAAGATGTGCCATGCTGAAAAACTCATACCCAAAAAGACTGAGTGCTGTAATAAAATCAAAAGGTGCTTCAATAAAGTATTAGTTTAAGGGTGTTCACACTTATGCAACCATATTACTTTAGTTATTTTAGTTTATTTTTATTTCCCTTTACCTAAAAGATTTCAGTTTGTTTTTTAATTCAGTTGTACAGTTTATAGATCACATTAAAAAGGTGGAAAAAGTTCTGAAATGATTCATCTTTGTCTCATTTTTTTACTGCACAGAAACCTGACATTTTAACAGGGGTGTGTATACTTTTTATATTGTGTGTATGTGTATAATATATATATTATATATATATATATATATATATATATATATATATATATATATATATATATATATATATATATATATATATATATATATATACACACACACACACACACACAC